>NC_087201.1:33101753-33106753 GCF_015104395.2 Macrobrachium nipponense | reverse complement strand
GGCATATTGTGGGATCCGAGCCAAATGGGGAAATGAATTTCTATCACCAGAAATAAATTCCTCTGATTCTGCATTGACTGAGCGGGGGAATCGAACCCGGACCCTGAGATTGGTAGTCGAGCACGTAACTGACTCGTCCAACGATGAACTTGAAGGATTTTAGAAGATTGTATAGTTTTCGAAACATGAGGAGGCAGGTGGGGAAGAGGACCTAGAAAGTGCTGGATAGATGAAGGGAAAAGGCTAATACTACAGAAGCTTTCTGCCCAGGGCTCCACCTTTAATTCACCAATCAGAGGACAAATGTGGACGCGATCAATGCATCGTCTTTTTCCCTATCTCGGGAGCCAACCCCTTGTTAGGGGAAATGCCTTAATGTATGCGTACGCGTATATTAAGATGAAATGGCCATATAAATCAAACAAAGGGTGAACAAAAGGTTGTCGTATCTCGGGTCATACTCATAAAAACTGCTGCTGTGTCACCAGAAGCCACCTTTGTTTAAAAAGGGGTGAAAATACACCCAGAGATATGATGCAATTCTTCTCTATACCTTTGTTTGATTTGTATGGGAGTTTTCAACTGTATGTAATATATATATATATATATATATATATATATATATATATATATATATATATATATATATATGTATATATATATGTATGTGTGTGTGTGTGTGTGTGTGTGTGTGTTGTAAATACCACAGGAAAATGATAGGCAGAAATCGTGACCGAGCGCTTTGTGCCTCGACAATGCCCAAATAAAGACGAAAGCGCTCGGTACCGATTTCTGCCTATCATTTTCCTGCGGTAATTCGCTAATATAATGAAGTCGCGTGCATCTACTGTGATTTTTTAAGCATATTTATAGTATATATATATATTATATATATATATATATATATATATATATATATATATATATATAAATGTATATATATAGGTAGACAAGGGATTTCTCTCGAAGTTATTATTCAAATGTATATTGAAATCGCGTATGTTTTTTTCCTATGTTTATCGTATCTGAGGTATGAGTTGAATGTCTAGAAGCAAATTCATTGCTTTTAACTGATCTTCTAAACTGGATGGTTCATCTTTTACCATAGGAGGAGGTTACTGTACAGCTGAATGCGGGGGCGGGGGTGGGTGTGTTGGGGAGAATGCTATAGTAAAGGAAGAGAAGGAAGAAACAGAGGGAGAGCGGGAATGAAAGGAAACGAATACTGTTAATGATCTCTCTCTCTCCCTCTCTTTCTCTCTTAGTAACTGGGTCATTACAGGGAAAGAGAAACAAGTAAAAATTGGACAGGTTTCTTTGGCGCAACCGAGTTTTCTGTCCGCTGCTGGCGGCCTCACCACGGCCCATGAAACTCTTAGCCGCGGCCCATCAAACTCTTATCCGCGGCTCATGAAGCTCAGCTACGGTCCGGTGGTGACCTATGTTGTTGGTACCCATAGCGCTGCCAGAAGTACAATTATGGCTAACTTTAACCTTAAATAAGATAAAAAAAAACAAAAAACTACTGAGGCCAGAGGGCTACAATTTGGTATGTTTGTTGATTGGAGGGTGGATTATCAAAATATCAATTTGTAGCCCTCTAGCCACAGTGATACACACACACATAAACATACATGTATACATATGTATATATATTTGTATGTAGTATGTATATAATCATATACTACTCATACGTGTAACTGAATCACGAAAATTTGGGACGTGTTGATTATTATATAAATAAATAAAGTCAAAATCCATTACGTCACTTTTGCCTTTATTTACATAACCGTATGTATGTATGTATGTATGTAGGTATGTATGTATGTATGTATGTATGCATGTATGTTTGTATGTATGTATACCAGCGATAGGCTTCAGTAAGACGGGATGGTTTAAATTCCAGACTGTCTCATTTTCAAACTACTTGCTAAATCAGCCCTCATCTTATCGAACCCTAAGACTGATAGGAATTACGTGTGTACACAGTGATGTTGCTTGGTTATTTTGCGATATATGTAGGCCTATGTGTGAGTATGTATGTTTGTGCTTCCGCGCGTGCGCCTGGTTATCGCATGCGTGCATACATGCATTCATCTGTATGTATGTATACTGCTTCACGTATAACTGGTGAAATTAATGCTGTGAAATAAATGGAAAACTCACCCAAAAGGTCTAGAGATCTACAGACCTTGACTTACTTGGGTTTACAAATCACTCCAACTCGAAGTCTGGGAAGCTTCTATTTTTTGTTTTTCCTTTTTCTTTTGAGACTTTGCCCTCTTACGTATGTGGCTACGAGCCAGTAGACACACGCACACACATACATACAATTTATAAGGTATATAAAAGATACGAATGTCATTTATTCAAGGTCTTTGCATCTTATCTCCTCTAATGAGAATATTGAATTTGCGCAACACGCAAAGTAAATATCTTTTGTTTATGTTCGAATTAAAAAAAAAAAAAAAAAAAAAAAAAAAAAAAAAAAAAAAAAAAAAAAAAAAAAAAAAAAAAAAAAAAAAAAACTATGTGATTTATCATTTACCCATATCCTTTTACTGCTATACCACTACTCTTTGACAGGAATGTTTTTTAGGAAGGAAAGAAAGGAGAAGAGAGACGAGAGAGAGAGAGAGAGAATGTCCTATGCGGCAACCATTTACAGTCTGGAACAGGAAATTACAACAGGAAGGTTTCCAGATTTTCAGCAATAAACGATAAGACTTTTTTTTCCCCCTCTGAGCTCTTACTGAAATGTTCAAATATATTCTTCCCAGAAACGTAATACGCTAATGTTGCTATTACTATTGTTGTTACTTAGTCCAAGTAGCTAGTACTAGTGCTATCACTAGTACGAGTGTTCGATATAATAATTTCCCTGTTCTTAGAACTGCTGTTGACTATTATTATTATTATGCAATGAACATACACTTTCATATAACCTATTGTATCAGTATGCCAAAGCTATTCTTATTTATACAATTTATCTATATAATCGTGAATTCTTAAAAAGCAGTTTAGCGCGATGTGAGAGTTTCTTAGTATTATTATTATTTATTATCATTATTATTATAGATAATTACCCGTATTTTGAACGTAATAATTCAAGAGACATCGACAAAAAATTCGTTCCATTATTATACCAAGCAAAAAAAGTGCCCCAAAGTTTCTTCGGCGCAATCGAGTTTTCTGTACAGTACTGTATAAAGCCATCAACTATGACCGGTAGCTGTCCAGTTGCTCACCAGATGCGGCAGAGTGAGGGCGCGTCCCATAGCTCCAGAAAGCCCCGCCAGAGGCACGATCCGTGGCTAACTTTAAACTTAAATAAATCAAAAACTTCTGAGGCTAGAGGGTTGCAATTGGGTACGTTTGATGATTGGAGGGCGGATGATCAAAATATCAATTTGTAGTCCTCTAGCCACAGTAGGTCTATTAGATCTACGGGCGGGCTGACGGACAGACAAAGCCAGCACAATAGTTTTCTTGTACAGAAAACTAAAATTTGCATATCATATATGGATCTAGAAAAACCCTTTGATACAAACAAGGGGAAAATGATGTGGAGGGTGTCCAGAATATACAAGAAAAATGGTTAGGTGGGATTAGATATTAACATGAAAGAAGAAAAGCGTTTGTCATAATGCATGGCCTAGCTGTGGCAGGTTTGGTGTAGAAGTGGGTTTGATACAAGAGTGTTTTGTGACCCCGTGGTTATTCAGTACTACTTTATGGATGAAGTGATGCGAAAAATAAGAGTATGAACACTGAGTGTAAGGGCAAAGTAGTGTGATGAATAAATATGTTATGAATAGTCGATACCTGAAGATTGGCAAAAGTAAAAAGAAACTGCCGTAACTACTAAAACAAGTAGTCGGTGTTTGCTAGAGGAGGAAGCTGAGAGTAAATTAGAGCAAGAATGAAATTATATTGTGGGGATAAAAGAAAATCAGGCAGTTAGAGCAAAACGAATGCTTCAAGATGGAAGCAGTTGACTGATATGGCAAGACTTGGGGAAAGGGGTAACAGAGTAGGTTCAGCAGAGTGTCAAAGAATGGCAACAGGCTTGAATTGTCGAAGGAAGACAAGCTTACATTGTATGGAGGGGTTGTTGAGCCAACTCTCCTTTATGGATGAAGATGTAGAAGCTGAATACAATTGAAAGAAATCAGCTGATGCTATAAAGATGAAATGTTTGTGTAGTATGTGTGGTGCAGAGAGAAGTGAAACAGTGAAAAACACGGAGAGAAGCGGAGGAATTTAAGTTAAGTATATCTCAGTATAACCAGACCACCGAGCTGATTAACTGCTCTCCTAGGGCTGGCCGGAAGGATTAGGAATCATTTGGTTTCCTAGCAACAGGACCTACAGCTTACTGTGTGATCTGAACTACATTATATTGAGAAATTAATTTCTAATCACCTGAAACAAATTCCTCCGACTCCACGTTGGCAGAGCGGGGAATCAAACTCGCGACTACCGAATCGGTAGGCGAGCACGTAAACCACAGTGGAGGAAGTGGTGCGTAGGTCAGTATAGGTGAAAAGATGGTTTGGTCACGCGGAAAGAATTTACAATGATGGGTTCTATAAAGAGCGTATGATTTAGAAGGAAGGACCTTAATACCCAGGAAGGATGAGGGTTGGTCCAAGATGGAGGTAAATATATATATATATATATAATATATATATATATATATATATATATATATATATATATATGTGTGTGTGTGTGTGTGTGTGTGTGTGTGTGTTTTTTCAGTGCTTTACTTATGAGAGTGCTGTGCAGGAGTATATCCCAGTTAAATATTATGGAGGTATTCTGCACAGCGGGCTCATCCACAGTTTAATATAGTGTGAATATAGATATATATATATATATATATATATATACTTAGATATGTATACGATATATATATATATATATATATATATATATATATATATATATATATATATATATATATAGTATATAGATATATAGATAGTATGCGTATG
>NC_087201.1:33086753-33096753 GCF_015104395.2 Macrobrachium nipponense | reverse complement strand
AGACTGCAATCAGGTCAGACTTTAGGGAGCACTAAGATAGATTATTTCTAAACTTTTTTTTTTTTTTGAAATATGAAAATAGCATATTGCTGCCTGAACTGTGCCAAACTCAGAAATGGATAATATTTACTTGAATGGATAATCATTGTTTATCAGCGATGTTTTTGTGGGGAGAGTTAGCTATATTAGATTCACATCAACCGTGCATTTGATGTTTAGACCCACCCCTTACGACGCTCCTGGTTGGCTGTTGATAAGCCAGTCACAGGGCTGGAAACTATGTCTCTCTCGAGAGTTCACATGGGCAGGATGTGTGTTCCACCTCTCCTGAGGTATACGTCTGAAAGACGTATCTATCAGGAGAGGAGGAACACACATCCTGCCTATGTGAACTCTCTCGAGAGAATGAAAGTTTCCAGCCCTGTGACTGGCTTATCAACAGCCAACCAGGAGCGTCGTAAGGGACGGGTCTAGACATCAAATGCACGGTTGATCTGAATCTACTATAGTCACTTTCCCAGCACAAATTATGAAACAAGTTCCCTTCGGTGCACTGCCGACACCTGAGTCCTTATCTCTCTCTCTCTCTCTCTCTCTCCCTATTTATATATATATATATATATATATATATATATATATATATATATATATATATATATATATGCTCATGTATTTATTCATGTTTTATTGTGTCTCGAGTCTACTTTAAAAATTCATAGTACACACGCAACTGTCTAGCATATCATTATGCCATACGATGGTTTTCCTCATCTGTTCCAAGTGTTCGGAACTCATTTTGCAAAACGAGGATGCCTATGGAGTCCTATGGAGCCGGTAACCCGATGCCCTTGTATAGCAGCCCAGGCCTGAGGGAAGGTGTGAAGATATGGAGCTAAAAAAAAAAAAAAAAAAGTACAAGAACAACTCCTCTGAGGAAATGAGACGAGGAAACATTTCCATGAACTGAGCGCCTCAGTGGCGTGGTTGGTTTGGTGTTTGCTTCTCACGTCGGTGGTCGCGGTTTCGATTCTCGGGCATTCCATTGCGGTGTTAGAGATGTGTATTACTGGTGATAGAAGTTCACTCTCGACTTGGTTCGGAAGTCACGTCAAAAGCAGTTGGTCCCATCGCTGAATAACCACTGGTTCCATGCGACGTAAAAACACCAAACAAACAAACAAAGATAAGAGAGTCACGATTGAGGTGGTATGGCCATGTGTTGAGGTTGGATGACGAAGAGGGAGTGAAGAGGACTTGCGAGGGAGGAGCCTGTTAGAGGAAGAAGATCGAGAGGGAGGGAGACAGAGAATGAGATGGTAAGATGAAGTGAAGGAAGATATTCCGGAGAGAAGAGGTTTGGTGGAGGCTGATGAAGCCTTTGATTCAGAAGGCAGTGGAGGAGGAGAAGGGGCATCATTCTGATGAATTTCTATGAAACTCCAGAACGCGAAGGTTCACCACCTCTGGTCTTGAAAATACGAGGATCAAGGTCACAGGAAAGTTGACATTAGTTTTATAGTACGCTCGTATGGGCCTGAGATTAGCAATTGCTCACATCGCATTTTGACTGGAATTAATTTTGGCTCGTGAGATATTTCCTTTCTAAAGCGTTGCACACTTATTTCCCATGGATAATACAATCGTGCATACAGGGGCCAGAATTTATTTATGTTATGCTTGTTGAAATATTGTAATTTAGTCGACAAAGTATAAAAAATAGATTAAAACCATTAGATAGAAATACCATATATTTTTTATAAATAATTTTTCTGTACTGTTCAATATGCATATTTTTAATTATTTGTTTTTACATTTTCATCAGAATAAATAAATCACAAATATCCTATCGTAAAATTCCTTTTCCAGCCCTCTTTATACCTTTCTGACCTTTTTAGACCTTTCAGACCTTTTTAGACCTTTCTGACCCCCCAACAACATCAATAACAATAACATCAAAGCAGTTTTTGGGCTCACTCCCCGAGAAAGCGAAAATATAGATGAAAGTCAATCCATGCGAGAGGTGATGATCGGCTCAGTGGTCTGGGTTTGGCTGGGGTCTACCCCGTTGACTTTTAGTGCTTGTAGTGCTGGTTTAATTATATATATAACACACACACACACGGTCCGAGGCTGAGAGTTTCATGGGCCGTGGCTGAGATTTTGACGGACCTTGGCTGAGAGTTTCGTGCAGCATTATACGGTGTTGGGGAAATTTGCTCATTTTCTTTACTTTTTCTTTACAGTTTGTTAAATTCTCTCTCTCTCTCTCTCTCTCTCTCTCTCTCTCTCTCTCTCGTACACCGAGTGCTTACGCTTTTTCTTATCAATAATATTTCTTGATAATTCACTATTTACGAAACTTCAGTCTGTTTAGTTTTTATTATTATTATTTTATTCTTGCGATTACACAAGTGTACCGTAAGCACACACTCGAAGAGGCCCCTAATAAAGGAGCATTTCCAGGATTAAAAACCATCATTTGTTTACATTACAGAAACAGACACATAATAAGCGAGAGAGAATCGATTGCAAAAGAAAAACCGCGAATAAACCCCTCGGGAGCTCGTGCCAGTACAAAGCTGGCTTAGTCCAACGACTACTACTCCTCAGTGCGTAAATGCAGGTGGCATATGTAATGTATCCCTTAATCTTAGAGTAAGTATCATATCCTTAAAAGCATGCAGGCAAGCAAAATAGCAAGTAAACAAGCATGTACATCCAAAAATAGGAGTGAGACCAAAATATCTTTTTATGGAGTCTGGGCGGAGCCGAGAAATCGGGAGACAAGAAGTGAAGAAGATGAGAAGGGTTATATGGTGATATCCGGTGATATATGGCCAGCATTGCGAGACAGAAGAACTGGCGTGTTGATTCGTCAAAATGACTCATTAATTGTAGATAACCTGTTACCTGGTTTGCATAAAAAGCTAATGGGATAATCGTGCTCGGGTTACATATCAGATAAGTTTTGGTGTCTAATGACCAGCAAATGAGAGTAAGAGTGCTACCTGATACCTTTGCAAAATCAATTTTGTACATTAGGATGATAGTACTATACAATTCGAGTGTTACCGCATAATGTAGAGTAAGGGCTCATAACTTTGCGAAGGAACAGGAGCGAGAAGCAACGAGGTATTCCAAAATACGATTGACTTTTGGGAAGACGTTACTCGTTAGAAGTCACTGACAACATTCTTCAGTTGGTGCAACTTTGATTTGTGATGTACACATAGTATTACTAAAGATGGCGGGATCGAATTCCTCGGGCCGCTGTTTAAAAGCGGATCAAAGTATTATATAAACCCGTTTCTATGTTGCGTGGTCGACGAATTATATTCATAATTAATGAACGACATCTTCGTGCGGGCGTCTACTTTACATTTTACATAGTATCATACGGGTTTAATACTAGTATACCTCGGAGTAGGTGACGCGTAGATAACAAGCCAAAGTACCCATTCTCAAAATAACTGATTTGAAAAGAATTCTACTAACGTTGAATGGCTGTTTATGCGTACGAGCGGTTATATATATACATATATATATATAATATATATAATATATATATATATATATATAATATATATATATAATATATATATGTATATATATAACTGTCGGTGTGTGTGTGTGTTTTACATATATGATTGAAAAGTTTTTCGATACTGCATACGTGCAACAAAATGTATATAGAATACTTTATATTCTAGTGAACATTTTGAACGCTTGCCCTTATACATATACTTTGCCTCTCTCTCTCTCTCTCTCTCTCTCTCTCTCTCTCTCTCTCTCTCTCTCTCATCCACGCCATAGTTTTTTTTTTTTGGGGGGGTGGTGTACTGCTAAGTGTTGAAATATCTATGTAATTAGAGCCATCGTTTGCAACCAAACATATTGAAAATTGGAAAGGTCTCACCTAAATGAATTTACTGATGAAAGTTACTTCATAGCGCATAAATGGAGAGAGAGAGAGAGAGATGCGATTAGAATTTTGCTAAAAGGCCAGGGGTCGAGACCTTTCACATATTCAGCACCTTTAGGATAAAACTGAAGCAAATGGAAGAAGGCTCATAAAAAAATATTGCCGAGAGAGAGAGAGAGAGAGAGAGAACTCGTACTACAGTCTTGGCGGGAGTGGAGTCAGAAGCAATCGTGCAACGGCTCCGATGGTGACCACCAGATCGTGATTCCTACACAAGAAAGGGAGAAGATGAATGAGGAGGATTGTGTATCAAACGAACGCAGTCTCTAATGCTATTCTGTTTCTTTATTCGGATTTATTCATCGTGGTTTCGCGTCTCAAATTAGTGCCTCTGCAAATCAGTAGGTTAAATATTACGTAAGTGGAGGTCATCTAGTTTGATATAATCATTAAATGGCCTAGTCATTTAAAAAGATTATGCTGGATTGTACACCAATATCTCATTCTTCCCGCGCTATTTAAAAGTACAATCACATCCTAAACTTATACATGCATACATACTATACAAAAAACACGCGCGCGCACACTCACACACACACACACACACACACGCATATATATATATATATATATATATATATATATATATATATATGTGTGTGTGTGTGTGTGGTTGTATGTAGTATGTATACGCGTATTGATGTATAATTTAAAACATAATTGTACTAATTTTAAATAGTGTGGGAAGAATTAAAATACTGCCGTGTAACCTATACTCTGTTTTTTTCATCTGTCCATCCGCCTGTGGTGTTTTTGTATGGTAACACTGCGTCCCGGGCTTTAGATAGTTACATTCAGCTTACATTCAAAGATTATAATAATATCCTATTTCGAATATTAACGGTGTAATTCGCATACAGTAAATTATTAAAACACTTTTCAGTTACAAATGTACACCCAGATATCCTTTTATTTACCTAAAACTTACAATTAGCGTAACTATCTAAAGCCCGGGACGCAGTGTTACCATACAAAAACACCACAGGCGGATGGACAGATGAAAAAAAAAACAGAGTATAGCTGTTCATCATCAGTTTAATTTAAAATCCTTTTTCATTTCTTTTTTTTTTTTAAGAGGGACCCATCTTCCTTATTTTTTTTTTTTTTTTTTTTTTTTTTTTTTAAGGACCCATCTTGGCGATGACAAATAAATTACATACACGAGTTAATATGGGACCTGATTTACATATTCTTAAATCCCTTACGATGTCCAAAGTATTTTTTTTTTCCAGCAACAGCTCACCCCAAATGGATATAGTTCTTCTTTTTGCTCATAATTGTTCTTCCTAATCAAGAAAACGGCCTCCCCACCCTCACAAGCGACGTGGTAGCCAGTAATCTTGTAGTGAACAAAAAAGGCGCGATCCGACCTTCAGCTTGCGCCGTGCGCATGCTAAAATTTACGGTCAAATAGAGCGTTGCTTCACCAACGAAAATTAAAATAAATACGCTATGTTTTATTCAGAAATAATTGTACTTCACTGCTTAGCACATTATTTATTTTTGACATTTTCATTCTCATAAATAAATCATAAACCTTTTCCAGACCTTATTAGGATCTTCCATAGACCTTTCTTACCCCACCACCAACGACAACAACAGCAGAGCAGTTTGTATAGGCTTCCTCCCCGAGTAAGCTAAACTGCTTAGTGGTGCCTTATATGTAGAGTGGGAACTTATCACCGAGCAGTTTAGACGCCATCTGGATGATAAAAACTGGTTTCCAGAGGGCTCTCAATAACTCTATAAGGCAGAGGGCATAATAATAATGTTGGTGAGATGTAACCACTTACGTGGATTTAAAAAAAATAAAAAAAAAAAAAATAAAATTGACACCACAGCTCCCTTCAGGGTCAGAAGCGCCTCAGCGGCGTGGTTGGTATGGTATTAGCGTCTCACCTCGGTGGTCGCGGGTCCGATTCTCGGCCATTCCTTTGAGGAGTGAGAGATGTGGATTTCTGGTGATAGAAAATCACTCTCGACGTGGTTCGGAAGTCACGTAAAGCCGTTGGTCCCGTTGCTGAATAACCACTGGTTCCATGCAACGTAAAAACACCATACAAACCAAAACCCTTCAGGCGAGGAATAAGTTTGCGTTCAGGTACTAGAGACATCCACAAGCAATCTCAAATGGGGCGTGCATGCAAGGCTGATAAGAACATCTGCACTTGGTAGTTCATGGACTGTGGTGGAACACATGCAGGAGTAGGAAGGGCGGGGGGCGGCAGCCCCATCCCAAAAGAGTCGTGGTTAACACCCTTTAGAGACATCCCCTTCAGGAAATTCTATATATATTATATATTAATAATAATATATAAATATATATATATTATATATTATATATATATATATATAATATATTACACACACACAAACACGAAAGCGAAGAAAAAGATGCTGGATAAAAAAGTGGAAAAAAGAACTCTTGAGACGAACTATTTGCGTGATATATGTGGCATGAAAAAATATCGGACAAGTTGACAACCGAAGTGATGTGCAATGCAAAAAAAAAGAAAAAAAGGTCAACCAGGATGAAAGAAGAGATTTTATAGATATTTGGTCAAAATGAAAAGGTGGACGAAAACATTGGGTATATATATATATATATATATATATATATATATATATATATATATATATGTGAATACTTATCACATATATATATATATATATATATATGTATATACATATATATAAGAAATGTTTACGAGACCAGCTATGCTTTAACACCCCGCAGCCTTCGACTCGACGCTGTCACGTTGAATGAAACCCCATTTACATAATTGTTTTGAATTTAACGGTTTCCTGCCGTTAAAAAAACTCTCTCTCTCTCTCTCTCTCTCTCTCTCTCTCTCTCTCTCTCTCTCTCTCCAAACCATTAGGGCACTGTGAATGAATAGTAGGTAAAACCTGCTCCAAGAGATAAGTGTGCACACGATGTCTCCTCTTAGGATGGACTAATAAGTCTTTGAGACATTTTAATCCTTGTACCTCTCTCTCTCTCTCTCATACACACACAAACATATATATACACATAATATATATTATATATATATATATATATATGGATATATATATATATATATATCTTATGCGCCGTATTAATACAGAAATAGTTTCTCGATCTCATGGATGTTACCGACGAGTAGAAATAGAGATCTATACATCTATGTGGCCGAAGTCTTATAATTATGACCAACTTGCCATTCGCCGTCCCCTCCCCCCTCACGAAAATAATAGTATTAACTCAACAGGACGTACCCGGAACTTCAAATGGATTACCCAGTGCATAATTATGAGAGCTTCTCTCTCTCTCTCTCTCTCTCTCTCTCTCTCTCTCTTCTTAAAAGCTGCATCACTGTCAAGCCTAATATGATTTTTTTTTGTGGGGGGGTTGATTACGTCGATGGAATGGCAGGGTTAATTGTCTCTTGATAAGACGAGCAACGCTGCTGCCAGGAATCTGAGGAGACACTGAGCACACGATCTCTCTCTCTCTCTCTCTCTCTTCTCTCTCTCTCTCTCTCTCTCTCTCAGCGCTTATTTGTTAGTATACCTGTCTGTCGTAAACATACACACAATATATATATATATATATATATCCAGAAAATGTCTGCTTGTATGAACGCTATACAAATCCACATTTCTTGGCCGATTTTTGATGAGATTTTCAAACACAAGTCAGGATCAAAGCGGGAAAGGTCATGGTGAAAACAGAACTAAAATCGGACCATGGGTTTGGGTAAAGGTTGTGGCGTGTGAGAAGGGGGCGAAATGTAAACATTGCCAAAAACGACAGATATCAGTGTCCAATCCATATAGTTTTTGAGGTCGCTGAGATGAATGTTGACACTCCTGATTCCCTTAAAGTCCAAATTCACCCCTGATGGGGTGGTGGGAAGGGGGTGAAATATAAAAATTACCAAAAACGACAGATATCAGTATCTAATCCCTAATTTTTGAGGTCGCGGAGATGAATAGTGACACTCCCGATGTCCCCTGAGCCCAAGTTCAGCCCTGTAGGAAACGGGGGCAGTGAGACGGGGTAAAAAATAAAATGTAAAAAACGATGTATAGCGGTTAATCCATAGTCTTTGAGGCCACTGGGATGAATAGAGACACTCCCCATGCCCATCAAGTCCAAGTTCAGCCCCAGTATGAAGGGCGGGGGCAGGTGGGCCTGATGAGAAGGGGTGAAATATAAAATGCCAAAAATCCTGGGTAATGTAACTGAAGCAACTATCTTAACAGGGAAGAGAGAGAGTGAGGAAAAGAGATAGAGAGAGAGTAGAGGGGTTTAGGGAGGAGGGAGAGAGTTTACTGGTTATCATTCAGTTTTCCTGGACTGTGTCGGGTTGGTCAGTTCCTATATATATATATATATATATATATATATATATATATATATATATATATATATATATATATATATATATAGCATGTGAGTGCTTAAGACAGACAGACATACAAACAAAGACAGATAATATAAATATATATATATATATATATATATATATATATATATATATATATATATATATATATATATATTATATAATGGGTGGATGTTAAATGTACTGTATATAAACGCCAATAACACGTCGCTAGTCCTTCCAACATACGCATAGTTTACATAGGAAATCTGACGCTCTATTTGCATGCGATTGGCTCATTATACGTTGGTTGTATTCAGAGCAAGTTTTGTTTGATCATATTTTATTGCAAAAATACTCTGAAATGTAAGTTCTCAAGTTATTACTGTCTGACCTAGTTGAGCTGGATACATATTGCAACGGTTTCATAATGCATCGTAAACAAAAAGCAGCTCATTTATGACTGAAATAGAATTGTGACGCTTACAGCGCTCCTTTGATCAACTGCATACAATCGCGCGGTCAGATCTGGAGTGAACAAGATACTAGACAGGTGTGGGTCTCGTGTCATTATCAGCACTCTGGAGTTACACCGCAATCATTTTCCAAAATCTTCAATAAACAGCTAGGGAAAAGTTAAGATATTCTTCACGAAAAAGCTGAGGGCATCAAAATGAGTCCTATTTTGAACACTAGGGTGACCTCGTCGTGATTATGGTATCGCGGGTTCGGTTTCTGGTAGCGGACATCATGGTTTCTTCAAATTTCTTTGAAGTTGGATCTCAAGGCTTTGTAGTGACAAGCGTATCCGAGAAAAGGGCAAAGAATTTGAGATGATATCTGGTAAAAATGACCAGTTGATTCTACATTTTTTTTTTAAAGCTTTGAGCGTCCTTTTTGCTATTTAGCTTGGCAGCTATGCGTCTAGTGAAGCACGGCAGATTGGTTTAGAAGCTGCGAAAGAATCTCTTTTTTTGGTGTTTTCGCTTACTCGGGGAGTAAACCTACAGATTACTTTGTTGTTGTTGAGGGGGTAAGAAAGGTCTATGAAGAGCCTAAAGAGTTCTGAAAAAGGTGTTTCGCGTTGAGTTAAAGATGCAGGAATTTTAGGATAGGATATTTATGTTTTATTTATTAGAATGAAAACGTAAACAAATAAATAATGTGCATGTTAAACAGCATAGAACAAATGTGTCTAATAAAACAGAGAGCGTGTTTATTTCAATTTTCGTTGCATAAACAAAGCTTTATTAGAGCGTATAGATTTTAGCACTTTTCAATTTAGGTTAAAAGTTAGGGATATAATGTCTAAAATCTCGCATGCTTCCCGAGCAAGCTGGAGATCGGAGGATCACGCCTTGTATGATCTAGTCTCATTACAGCTTTTAAAAGCATCAAGGCGGCCATATTGCATTTTAAAGGTCACCGGAAATTGTAGAATCTTGAGAAGGCATTTTCTCTGTACTGATCCGGTTTTTAGATGACACGGCCGAAAAATGTCGTGGCGGGTCCAACAATTTTGATATAAGACACACACACACACATATATGTATGAGCGCCTCAGTGGCGTGGTTGGTTTGGTGTTTGCTTCTCACCTCGGTGGTCGCGGGTTCGATTCTCGGCCATTCCATTGAGGAGTGAGAGA
>NC_087201.1:33014253-33081753 GCF_015104395.2 Macrobrachium nipponense | reverse complement strand
ATGCCGTCCTGACGTTTGCGCAGCGTGATTCATGTGTTGAACAGCTTCATTGATTGCAGAAAGTCAGGAATGTCATTTTTAAAATAATTTTAAACTGTGGTTGTATTTCAGAGGGTCCAGAGCAGGCAATAGCCTTTATTTACAGCTGCAAATGATTTCATTCCATTCACTGTACCTCTGTTCATATTGTCATTCTTCCATCTTACTTTCCACCCTCTTTTAACAGTTTATTCATAATGTAACTGTGAGGTTTTCCTCCTGTTACACCTTTGAAACCTTTACACTGACAGTTTCCGTTTCAGCGCTGAATGGCCTTAGTTGCCAGAGTGCTCGGCATAATATATCCCTAAAATCTATAAATCAATCAATCAACAAGGCAGCAGTCCCTTACTGGAGAGGTGAGAGCCTGTTAGGCCTAGGAAGAATGAAGGAATTCCAGGACCTAAGCTATTAAGAAATTCTTGAGAAGGACTTGTCAAAATGGACAGCTATTGAAGATGGTAGGCCAACTTGATCTAGCCAAATATGTGTTATTCTATACAACCTCAACCTAACTGAGCTTTCAGAAATAACAAGTTATGCTTTTGAGCTCCAAATGAATTAGATACTGACTTGATTCTAAGTCAAGTTGATCAATAATAATCACAGATTGACTTCCGAGAGAAAATAGACACTTGAGGAAAGACAAACTAAATATTTACAATTACTCTCAGTGACTTTTCGGAGCAAGGCTGAGAAGGGGACATATGTCTATAGCTTCTCTGTAGCCTCCTAAGTTTGGATCAAGGATCAGTCCAAATATTGCATTGTGAGAATGCATTGCAGAATGCATAGTTCTCAACAACTAGCTAAGTGATATTAGTCAAATCAGCTAATGTTGAATGGTGCATAACGCCAATGAAGTGACTTTAATGGCTGTTTAAAATCAATAGAAGTATGGGAGAAGATCAACATGGTAAGAATACAACATGAAACTGATTATGAGTATGGTGGTAGCAACTTTTTAAATTTTGTCTTAATGAAGCTTATAAGAAGGCCGTAACTGTCTTTTACCAATCATAGAAGGCACCCCTTAGGCAGTGGGCGGGCTTTAAGGTGACTGGCATTTCTAATGCCCTCTGATCCGCCATTGTTTCCTACGACTATTACCAAACTGTACTGATGACACACGGCAAGTGGGATGAGAGGATGATCTTGAAGGAAACACAGAGCCATCAGATAAATACTTTTAGCCTTAAAAACCATGAAGGGAAGGGATGGTGGACTAGTCTTAAAACGTACTAGGTCGAAACCATCTAGGTTGACTGTGCAGAACAATAAGCATGATGTGGAACAATTCACTTTCGAAAGTTCACTTGGTGAGGATGTCTGTTATTAGTAACAATATTATATATATATATATATATATATATATATATATATATATATATTATATATATTATCGATCGCCAATTCTATTATCGCTTGATAAATTCCCCCTCGGTTAAGCATATATGAAAATATATTAATTCCGAGGTAAGAGCGAATTAGATATTAAAGGACATTTGTAGTTCGATATATATATATATATATATATATATATATATATATATTCGTATATATATAATTAGGTGGCTTATAATGCAATGACCCAAAGCAATAGAAGGTGCCTCAGTGGCGTGATCGGTATGGTCTTGACCTACCACCTCGGTGGCCGCGAGTTCGATCCTCGGGCATTCCATTGAGGTGTGAGAGATATGTGCATCTCTGGTGATAGAAGTTCCCGTTGCTGAATAACCACTGGTGGTTCCATGCGACGTAAAAACACCACACAAACAAACCAAAGCAATAGATGCTTGATTTTAAAAATAGTGCTAGCAAGCAAACGCCACTTCGATTTACGGGACACTGACGTGACTGAATAGATGCAGCTTTTAAAGAAGCACTTTTAATGGCATCATTTTATTATTTATCGCTCTTTTTGTTAATGTTTTTTTCTGTTACCTGATTACGTGTGGAGCGTCATCGTAAACAGATAGAGAGACTGACATATGCATATAATATATATATATATATATATATATAATATATATAATATATATATATATATATATATATATATATATATATATTATATATATATATATATTATATAATACATTAACTTATCACATTTTGTTCTGTACAATGGTACTATAGTAGATTTACATCATCCATGCATCTGATGTCTAGGCCAGTCCCTTACGACTCTCCTGATTGGGTGTTGATAAGCCAATCACAGGGCTGGAAACTCTCAGTCTCTCGAGAGAGCTCACATGGGTAGGATCTATGTTCCACCGCTCCTGAGGGATTCCTTATTCAAAAGCATCCCTCAGGAGGGTGGAACAGACATCCTGCTTAGGTGAACTTTCTCGAGAGAGACTGAGAGTTTCCATGCCTGGGATTGGCCTATCAACAGCCAATCAGGAGCGTCGTAAGGGACTAACCCAGACATCAAATGCACGGTTGATGTGAATCTACTATAGTACAACTACTAGATAGACCTCATTATGACTGGATGGTGTCTAGTGGAGTTATTTATTCAAAATATAAATGAATGAATGAATAAATAAAATAATAACTCCGCTAGGTGCCATACAGTTTCAATGAATCCTTCTAGTGTGTGTGTGTGTATGTATGTATGTATATATATATATATATATATATATATATATATATATATATATATGTATGTATATATATTTATACTTGCAAAGGGAATGCTGCCACCAACTACTATGTATAGTTTGCATCGGGCCGGATGCTGCTAACCGTCCAACCATCCCAGAGTGACCCTGACACTATTCATTAAGAGAGAGAGAGAGAGAGAGAGAGAGAGAAATCAACCTAGTGATTCTTAAAGTAACGGGGATCGTCTTTTCAATAATTTTTCCCGGTTCCCATTTGAAAGGAAGGTAGGTAGCGTAGAATGGCGTCTCATTTGATTACTTTCGACTCTTCAAAAGGAAGCCTTCTCCACGCGTGTCTCTCCTGATTTGTTTTCTCTCTTTGATTTTTCTGTGAAAGAAAACTACGTTAGTTTTCTGTAAAAGACAACTATATTGTGCCGCTTCGTCCGTCCGTCTGCACTTTATCCTGTCCGCCCTTAGACCTGAAAATGCTACGGAGGCTAGAGGGCTGCAAATCGGTATGTTGATCACCCACCCTCCAGTCATCAAACATACCAAATTGCAACCCTCTAGCCCCCGGCATTTTTATTTTATCTAAGGTTAATGTTAGCCATGAATCGTGCATCTGGCAGCGCTTTCTGCAGTCGCGTGGTCAGAGTCAGTCACCAGCACAACTGTTCTTACTGGTGTTGTTGCTACTATAGTAGATTCACATCAACCGTGCATTTGACATCTAGGCCAGTCCCTTACGACGCTCCTGATTGGCTGTTGATAACCCAGTCACAGGGCTTGAAACTCTCAGCCTCTCTCGAGAGTTCACATGGGTAGGGTTTATGTTCCACCTCTCCTGCGGTAAACGTTTTTCATTAGAGGTGGAACATACATCCTAATGTGAACTCTCAAGAGAGACTGAGAGTTTCCATCTTTGTGATTGTCTTATCAACAACCAATCAGGAGCGTCGTAAGGGATGGGCCTAGACGTCAGATGCACGGGTGATGTGAATCTACTATAGGCCGAAAGTTAACAGATGTTTTACCACTAACGACAGTTGTTTTGGTGATGGAGTTCCTCGATTATTGTTCGTTGATGTTAAATGCAGCAGTGCTACTACCGCTAATTTTTTAAAACTTCTTTTACTGCAAATGTCATTAACGCCAATCCGAATGCTGCAACTACAACAAATGCTGGCTCTGGTACCTATTCTACACAGGCCAGTACCCAGAGTTATTTTTTATGGGGGCTGGGGTATTTTTCTCCACAAAACTAGACATTTTCTTCTATAAATGTCATTGCATATATAGCTATACACAAGATGAAACACTTGAAAATGTTATTTTAGTTATATTAAGAAGAAAAATTGGGTATGCTGTCCATGCCCTTCTACCCGATTAGATGTTATTCAAATTTCCCTGACCAGATTATCGTACCAGAGCTTTTTAAATAATCTTTTCTCTACTAAAATCGTTTACAAATATGGTGGCTTATATCATATTCGTATTATCACTCTTGTATTTCCTACTGCTAAAGAATGATGTTGATGTTTAAAAAAAAAAAAAAAAAAACTTGCCAAAAGAGAAAGTTTGTTATTTATTACTTTGTAAGTACAGTTTAATGGAAAAGGATATTCACAGTAAATATGGAATTATAGAGTTTTTATTTTTTCCTTTTTGTGGGGGGGGGGGGGGGGTGTGGCTGTGTCGTTAGACATCCGGCCAACCCCCTCAGTACAGGCCTGTTACAGTGCTATTGCTACCAATGTTAACTTGCCAATGATATAACTAATAAAGTTCAAGTAGCTTACTTCTCGTATTAGTATAGTAGATTCACATCAACCGTGCATTTGATGTCTAGGCCGGTCCCTTCTGACGCTCCTGATTGGCTGTTGATAAGCCAGTCACGCGGCTGGAAACTCTCAGTCTCTCTCGAGAGTTCACATGGGTAGGGTTTATGTTCCACCTCTCCTGATGTAAACTTTTTCATTAGAGGTGGAACATACATCCTACCTATGTGAACTCTCTCGAGAGACTGAGAGTTTCCAGCTGTGTGATTGTCTTATCAACAGCCAATCAGAAGCGTCGTAAAGGACTGGTCTAGACATCAAATGCACGGTTGATGTGAATCTACTATAGATGTTGCAATTACTCAAAACAACTATGATTTGTATGCTTCAGCTCCTGATGCATCGGTCACTCTTTACAAATATTGCTGATACAAATATAACAAGAGTCACTGACATTGCTCTTCCGGAACCAACGCTACGGAGAAGTTTAAAATTCGAGACGTTCTCTGTACTATGTTTTTTTTCCATCTGTCCACCAGCGTGTGGTGTTGGCGTATGGTAACACTGCGTCCCGGGCTTTACATAGTTACATTCAGCTTACATTCAACAATAATAATAACCATATTTCGAATGTTAACGGTGTAATTCGCATACTGTAAATTATTAAAACACTTTTCAGTTGCAAATGTACACCCAGATATCCTTTTATTCACCTAAAACTTACACATTGCGTAACTATTTACAGCCTGGGACGCAGTGTTACCATGCGAAAACACCACAGACGGATGGGCAGATGGAAAAAAACAGAGTATAGACACCGTAGACGTCACTGAGAGAGAGAGAGTGGAACTCGGAACTTTCTTTCCTGTCCGTCAAAGGAAAAGTATATCCCAGACTTGGCTCCCTGAAAGAGAAAGTTCAGTTTTCTTCCCTTAATTTCCCCCTTCCGCCGTTGAGTAAAGATGCCGAAGGAAAATGGGAAAAGAAGGAGGGGGGGCTGGCTGGGAGCGGCTTGTTTTGGGAAAAACTTTTGGGCAAAAAGGGCATCTCCGAAACCTTTCGATTCCTCTTTGATTAAGGGAAAGGGTCTCGTCGGCCTTGGCGACGCAGTCTCGACTTCCTCCTCAGAATTTTACGTTGATTAAACTTTCGGCGGGAGAGTGTAGCCACGGACTGTCAACTATTGGCCGAATAAGTCTAGCATTAGTCGCAGCGGCAGTGGTAGTAGTAATACGTAGAGGCCAGCCCATTAATCAGAAAACTGAAAAAATAAATAATAATAAAGAGTTCACTGGTTGTGAAGAATGTAGTTAACTCGAACCTTGGTGCATCTCTCTCTCTCTATTCATTTCTGTACGTTATAATAAAATGTTCCATTGCGAAATTTCTCTTGGTGATAAGGGTAGTATTAGGGGATGTTGGCTCGGGGAGACCTAGACTAACATAGCTGACCAAATCATGTTAATGGACTTCTCTCTCTTGGGTAACGACAAACCTTTCTCGTGTATAGGTCTATGCTCGTTAAAGAATTCCAGAATCACACAGAATGGAAGGCAGCAAGAATTCCAGAATTGCATTGCGTGAAAGTACCCTTTTGATCGCTTATAATCAACTTTGTTTGAAATGTCATTAACAGGCAGCGTTATATCAGTTTTCTGAATATATGCAAAGGCATGATTTTTAACATAATATCCAATAGATATAATGTATTTAACACTATTCTATTCATATTTTTTTATACTTTAATTATTTTTATTAATATTTCTTCTTTCATGCGACTTGCCTGCAATTATTTCGTGCGATATCACCGAGGGAAATGCAGAGGGGAATTTAAATGCGTGGGTACCAATTAAAGGAAGACTAGAATGCAAAATACGTTTTGACCTGCATAGCGGTTTAGTCCCCAAATATTTCGGAACAACGAATTGTTGAAAAGGCCTCAGGGGACCCGTGCAAAACAACAACGTCATGTTTGGGCGTGGCTGAATCTAGACATACTGCCGAAATGAATATTGCTAAACGTTGGAGATTTTCAAGATGAGTCTAGAGATGAACTTTATTCAAGAGACAACTTGGGCTGCAAACTATAGTACAATCTGACTAGCAATAACAGCTCGGCTGAATGGATTCCAAGATAAAGATCATATCATTGAAATCCTTTGAGATTCCAACAGTATTTAACGACAATTTTCAGGAAGATCTTGGTATGAAAAAGGAGTTACAAGGACTAAGATAATAGGACTTTTTAGTCCATCCGAGGAGACATCGGGTGCTCACTTATCTCTAGGAGTAGGTTTTAATGTTCATTCAGTGTCCTAATGATTCTAGCTTTCTTTTAAGCTCTTCCACACTATTGTTGCTGTTTACAACTTCTGGTGGTAGTTATGCCATGTGTCACATACCTTGTATGTGTTGTATCTCTTAGTTCTATTTCCATCAATTATTTCTTGTCTGATTATCGTTTAACGTAAATAGGTTACTGTCTACCTTTGTTATGCCTTTCAGTATTTTGAATGTTTCTATTAATTGTCCTCGCAACCGTCGTGTTTCTAAGCCATACATGTTCAGGCTCTCTAGTCGTCTTCGGTTTAATCTATTTGCCTGATGGATGGAATTAACTTAATGTTCCTGAAAAATTGAATTAGAAAGGGAACTGGAAACCGGTGAAGCAACGAATAATGGAAAACTGTTAGTTGAGACTTCAAGGGTTGCATTTGCAAGGGTTTGCTGCTAATTTTATCCACAGGATACCTCTGGAATGCAATAAGATTCAGGTGCCCTAAATTGGTCGAGAGAATGAGGCTATACTTGACTGGTTTGGCTATAATAGTAGGGCAAAGTGCAGCTGGGATTTCATATATATATATATATGTATATATATATATATATATATATATATATATATATATATATATATATAGCTATATATATATATATATACAAATATATACATATATATTATATATATATATATATATATATAATATATATATAATATGGCTATAGTGTGTGATTTGAATTTTCGCCCCACAATAAGGTGGAAAAGTTCAGTCGTATCTGGTAGTAGTAGTAGTTGCTATGGGTCGAGGTAATGCCTTTGCAACGGCGCCTCTTAATCGTGAGTTTTTTGTTTTGTTTATTTGTTGAGCTCTTTCCTTTTTTTCTCTCTTTTTTTCCACATCAAGTATATGGTTTCTTTTCTTATTTCGTTGTTACCTGTAAATAGAAATTGTCCAACTATGTCACATTCCTTCTCTTCATAGGGTTGCTGTCTATTGCTTAACACGTTCTTCTCTATAAGTACAGCAATATAAGAGGAAATGAAATATGTCTTCTACTGTATTATGGCAAAAAGGACAACAGGTGTTCTCATTCTGGTGCCTTTTTGCTATATTTAAATTAAGAGAGTTGGTTCTGGCATTGAAGAGAAGTATTGAACCAGTAGAATTATCATAAATTTCTTCATCTTTTATTTCTCTTTTCCACATTTTATATATATTCACAGTCACTTTATTTTCCAAATCTTCTTTCCACCTCTCTGTGTCCCATATTCTGGCTTTGTCCTTTATTTCTGTTCTGGACATTCCTTCCAATTTTCTTGAATTTATTTTAACTTCATGCATGTACTTTTCCACTGTTTTCCATTATTTTCTTTCCTTTTCTTGCATATCTGTGATTATTTTCTTCAGTATCTCTTTCCGTCCATTTAAAGTATTATTTACATAGCTTATCTTCCCACTCATAATTCTACTTTTCATGGAAGGTGCTCCTATCTCCCCCTAATATGGTATGTAAATAAAACCCATCGTAGCAATGTTGACATAACTTTTATTTTAGTTTCTCTACCACCGAAGAGAAAGTAGAGGACGAAATGATGAATAACTTTGCAGTTATTAATAATTTTGCATTAGTTTCAATCTCTCGAGGAATGCAGACCTATTGTACGATGTTAATGAAGTATGTCGTGGATAAATCCTTTCATAAACTTCGCTCATGATCAAGTGTGACAGATCAGTGTTACCAATCTTAGCGTAATGTGACCAAAGATGTTAGACCGTAGGACAATATTTGTAAGGCCTCATTTGATCAATATGGTTATTAGTTTTCACGATATTGCCTATAAACATAATCTAAAGAATTATTTCTTATCACAGCCTCAGCATGTTGGGCCATTTTCAGTTTTGTAAGGTAAATTCTTGTCATCTGGAGGGCGCTTAGGGTTAGAGGATGTTGGCATCACTGGTACGGACTCTGTTGTCAAGTTGTGACTTGTGAATTGTTGTTTTGCATACATATTTGATTTAAACTAAACATTTATGACTTGATTTGTGCATATGTCATATACTCATTGAAGTTCGCAAAGGCGGCCTTTGTTTACAAGTTGTGACTTGTGAATTGTTGTTTTGCATACATATTTGATTTAAACTAAACATTTATGACTTGATTTGTGCATATGTCATATACTCATTGAAGTTCGCAAAGGCGGCCTTTGTTTACGTTTTGGAAGAAGAGCGTTTTCCCAAACATAGCCCTATAGCAGGGAGCTTAATTCGTAATTTTCGTGCTTCAGGTATGTAATGCTTCGTGTTTTCCCCACTTCAAGTATATGAGCGAGCTTTCGTCGGTCGTCGGTGTCGTAGCCTCAAGTTCTATAAACTTATAGGCTACTACACGTGACATTGCCATCTTGCTACTTTTAACTATCTTTTTTTTATGGTTTGAATAAAATGTATTGCTATTAATTTCTAAGAAGTTTTCGTTAATATCAAAGTCGTAAGTACTAATTAACTATATCAATTACAAAGCATTCAAAGGGGTTGCTTATTAAGACTTTACTGTTATTTTTGGTGGGTTGACTGTAATTAACCCGCAGGGGCCAGTACTAAACAAGGCGAAATACATTTGACACCCAAATCCCTAGTGGTTTTCTTATTCTCGGGACCGTTCCTTGCAGTCTGTGCGGAGTTATTTCCTAGAAATTACTGAGGTTCCCACTAAGGTCTCTAATCGTGTTGAGTTTCATCGAAATCTGTTAAACCGTTCCAGAAATCCAGATATCAAAATTAGGCTTTTATAGGATGTGGTAAGGGGTTGGTGGGATGGGTGAGGGTCCTAACTCACCTGTGGAGCAATAACGGTGAAATAAACAGCTGTGATACTTAGTTTTTCTGAAAGTTCGTATTCTGGAGGGGTGCTTTTCAGTGTTTTCTTTTTTGAAATATTGAAATTTTAAAAGTTACAGTAGGCCATTCAAATTAGCCACCAAAATTCATTTTCTTGATGTGTGTGAATAGCAAGTGGTGTTAGGAGAAGTTGGCTGACTAACTGTCAATTATCTATCTATCACAGGGAAAAAAGTGATGAAATCACAAAGCCTAGTCACAAGAGACAGAGGTGGAGTTCAGGGGATACAAAGGGTAGGGAAGGCCGCAGGGATTTACTCTTCAACCTGATAAATTACGACGAAAGCGAAAAGTAGAAGTAGGAGTCTTTTCTCAATCGGTATAGGAAGCGAGTATCATTATAATATGCACAACACTAACCATACCTGAAGAGATAGACACTGGCACTACTTCAAGCAGTGCAGTTTGAAGATCTATAGCAAATGTATCTACTCTGAAGCACGCGATGCTTTTTTGTGAGCAAACAAAAAAATTTTTTTTTTTGCTTTTTACTTCCTTTTTTTTTTTTTTTTTTTTTTTTGTCGAGAATGATGTGGGCGAACTCATCCCGGTTGACCGTTGCAGAGGCTAATGTTCAACAAAAACCATGGGCAGGTCAGTGTTGTTGGGTGGTGCTGGAATCAGGCGCTCTTGCTTAATTTCCACATTATCAGTAGTGGTTTGTCCAAACCGAAGCCTATTCAATATGCATATTATTATGGCACTCTCTTTCTATGCTGATTGAGAAAACTCATACCTCTACTTTTTACTTCCATCATAATTTATCAGGTTGCGGAGTAAAGCCCTACGGCCCACCCCTTCCATTTGTATCCGCTAACCCCCACCTCTGTCTCTTGCGGCTAGCCTTTACTAACCCATTTTGTGATTTCATCAGTTTTTCCCTGTGATAGATAGACAATTGACAGTCTTCTCCTAACACCTTATGCCCTGCCCCTTTCATTGTGTCCCCTGACCTTCATATCTGTGCCCTGTGGGTGGGCTCGACTACCCGTTTTGTGATCTCATTACTTTTTTGTCTTTGATTTTACTTGCGATTCTTTTGCAAAATGTTTCATTTTCCATTTACCCCTCCCCAAATTCTACATTCCGAATGTTTTTCATTATTGTTGGGGGTGGAGGTGATGTTGAGTGTAATAGTGTAACTAATGAGTAAATGGACCATTTATCATGATTATGAATGTGAGAATAGCATTGATCGCTGACATAACTGCGGTATAGATATATATATATATTATTATATATATAATATATATATATATATATATATATATAAACCCATGGTGAATATTCTTACCGAAATGTTTGATGAAGAAGTTTCTCGTAATGTGAAACACAAACTGTGATCTGAAGTTATCTTAACAGTTTGATTTAATATGCAAGCAGAGACTGTGTGATAAAATGTGCACGTATTGCAAGGCGTCTTTTTTCCATTCTAGTTCACCAAATATAGGTATGGTAGAGAGGGAAACATCTCCATATGATGGCGAATTAGATTTCATGGTATCGGTATGGGATAAGTAAAGGAAGATATTATGGAGAGAAGAGGTTTGGTGAAGGATGAGGCCTTTGATAGAGGGCAGTGGAGGAGGAGAGGGCGCATCAGGCAACCGACCCCTTAATGTAGGGATAACGGTGGGAAAGAAGAAGTATCGGTATAATATGCTAGAGGTCTTAATTTCCTACTTATTGTTTGGTCGCAGTCAAATTCTGCACAGTCAGATCCAGACAATAGCACGTCTTAGGCTCCGTCCACACGGCTGAGCTTTGCTCGACGAACTTTGTTCGATGTGACGTCAGAAGCGGAGAAACCGCGGCAAAGTTCTGACTTTTCTCGCTGTTTCTACGCTTCTGACGTCACATCGGACAAAGTTCGTCGACCAAAGCTCGACCGTGTGGATGGGGCCTAAGGCTGACCTGAAGGTGAATACTAAGGTTTAAAGAATGCTGATTCTTAAGACTTTGGCAAATACCTCACAGGTAACCTCAACCTGTTCTTTGGCCAGTGCTTTGCATCAGGGTACGGTAATCCTCATGTTGACATCAGAACTAACTTGAGTATTATTGTTATTAGTAATTATAATTATTAAACTGTGCAATAACTGTCATTATTAACTACGCCTCTCAAAGATCTTTGACAAGGTCATATTAATTATTACGTTTGTTATCACTTGACGTCAGCGCTGGGGTTGATGGTGGTGATGATATTTAGAGGCAGCGTCAACATGCTTTTCCCGGATGTAGTGATGTGCATCCGTATTTCATGAATCTCTCTCTCTCTCTCTCTCTCTCTCTCTCTCTCTCTCTCTCTCTCTCTCTCTCTCTCTCCTGTTAATTGAGAAATTTTTGTCTCTCGTAATTGGCCAGATGTACACTCGCCATTTTTGGTTCCTGGTCTCCGCTGTCCATTGAAAATCGAACGTCAAAATAGAACATTTTCATCTTCTTTTAAACTCAGGAGTATCCTGAATTAGCATAGGTGGATTTTTTTTATTTTTGGCTTCTTTCTTATGTTGAACGGTAATAAAAAAAATTGTATTGAATACAGGGAGAAAATGTATGTTTCACAAGCCGTGGGTTAGAATTAGCATAAAAATATGCTTGCATCTGGGGACACTAGGTGGCTGTTGATGAATGTCTCTCTCTCTCTCTCTCTCTCTCTCTCTTATATCGAAACCAGAACAGTATAAAAAAGCTAAAAATCTTTCTATTATTGAAGTAATTGAACTATGAAACTATGAATTCTCTCTCTCTCTCTCTCTCTCTCTCTCTCATATCAAAACCAAAACAGTTTAGAAAAAACTTTAAATCTTTCTACTATTGAAATATTGTTCTCTCTCTCTCTCTCTCTCTCTCTCTCTCTCTCTCTCTCTTATATCAAAACCAAAACAGTATAAAAAAACTAAAAATCTATTATTGAAGTTATTAAAATATTGTGCTCTCTCTCTCTCTCTCTCTCTCTCTCTCTCTCTCTCTCTCTCTCATATCAAGCCAAAACTATAAGAAGAAAAAAGACTGTATTATTGAAGTTTTTCAACTATTAATGTTCTCCCTCTCTCTCTCTCTCTCTAAAATCTCTCTCTTCTCTCTCTCTCTCTCTCTCTCTCTCTCTCTCTATCTATCTTATATCATAATCGAAATAGTATAAAAAAGGCTAAAATCTTTCTATTATTGAAGTTATTAAAATATTGTTCTCTTCTCTCTCTCTCTCCTCTCTCTCTCTCTCTCTCTCTCTCTCTCTCTCTCTCTCTCTCTCTCTCTTATATCAAAACCGAAATAGTATAAAAAAGCTAAAAATCTTTCTATTATTGAAGTTATTAAAATATTGTTCTCTCTCTCTCTCTCTCTCTCTCTCTCTCTCTCTCTCTCTCTCTCCCTCCCTCCTCCCTCCCTCTCTCTCTCTCTCTCTCTCTCTCTCTCTCTCTCTCTCTCTCTCTCATATCAAGCCAAAACTATAAGAAGAAAAAAGACTGTATTATTGAAGTTTTTATCTAAATTCCCCTCCCCCAGTGCACCTCACGAGCTGCACTGTAGACGTTACTTATAAGGTTTTTTGACCACCTTTCATTCCTTCTATGTCCATCTTGCCATCCTACTCTCAATTTCCTTTCCAGCGCTGAATGACCTCAAAGGCCCCAGTGCTTGGCCCGTGGCCTAAACTCCATACTCCATTCCATATTCCAGCTAAATTACCAAGAGACAATAAGTGGCAGCGAAGGAAAGTGAGAGCAGTCAATCCAAACGTGATAAGAAAAGGTAATTTTATAACAGGAAAGTTCCTCACTGGATGAGTGGGTTGCATACTCGCCTGGGTTGCGTGCTCGCCTATCAATCTGGTAGCCCGAGTTCGCTCCTGGCTGCTGCTGCCAGTGCGGAACGAGAGGAATATATTTCTGGTGATTGGAAATTCATTTCTCCATATAGTAATGTGGTTCTGATTCTACAATAAGCTGCAGGTCCCGTTGCTAAGTAACCGATTGGTTCCTAGCCGCGTGGATAAAAATCTAATCCTTTCGGGCCAGCCCTAGGAGAGCTGTTAATCAGCTCAGTGGTCTGGTTAAACTGAGATATACTTAATTAACTTATAAGCCCTAAATTTCATAATCAATTTATCAACCGAGGTTTTGGCAACTTCTCTGACAAACTTCACTCAGAATTACAGCTGGTTTATGATTCTGTCGGTTTGTTTACGTAGTCTGAGGAGGATTCTGTTTGACTCGCTATCAGTCAGTCGACTTGAAGTGACGGTTTAGGGCGTGACAGGTTGCCGTGTTTTCATCCCCGATTTTGCAAGATGCATATATTGCACCTATCCTCCTGAATTTCACTGGCTTGTGGGTATAGTTGTGTGTGTTAGCAACATTCACTACAAACATACGTATACGTATTTATATATTTATATTCTAGAGAAGCAAAAACTGAACTTTGGCCAACCAACACGGAAGATTTTGTAGTCAGTATTATAAAAAAACCCTAAGAGATTTGCTTTTTTTATGTATGGCGATGACTCAAAAGACTTAATGCTGAAGGAGCCGTGGCCCATGAAACTTTCAGCCACGGCCCTGTGTTAGCCTAGCTTATAACGGTGCCAGGCGCACGATCATGGGTAGATTTAACCTTTAATAAAACAAAAACTACCGAGGTTAGAGAGTTGCAATTTGGGGTTTTTGGTGATTGGAGGGTGGATGATCAACATACCAATTTGCAGCCCTCTAGCCTCAGTAGTTGTTAAGATCTGAGGGCGGACAGGAAAAGTGCGGACGGACAGACAAATAGCCATCTTAACAGTTTTTCTTTTTACAGAAAACTTAAAAACTGGTGACCGTGATGCGTTTTCAGGTGGACGTAACGTACTCTTCTTAATTGAGCTCGAACTTTGGTCTGTTTCTGTAACAGTTTGTACCCAATTACAAAATGAAAGTGCAGTGAGCACTGGTTGACATGGACGGTGAGATTCAAGCGAGATAACGTTGCAGCATCAAGAACAGTCTTGCAGTGCAATTAGGATGCAATGCAGCGGATCCGGTAACAGGATTTCTCAGGATTTCTTTGAGTTTAAAACTTACTTTTGGAAGCGTTGGGTGACATGCTGGAAGGGGCCGAGGCTGTGTGGCTTGAATCCACAGATTGTGTACCAAAATTTCAAGTCAATAATTTTTTTTTTTTTGGGGGGGCGGTCGTTAATTAACAGAAAGGTAAACTTTTTCTTTTGTTTTTGCTTCATTATTCTTTCTTTTCGTAGGCATGTGCGTAAACATTTGGTTGCCCAAATGGGCGCTGCTTAAAATTAGAGAGAGAGAGAGAGAGAGAGAGAGAGAGAGAGAGAGAGAGAAGCTAGGAGAATCATCCTGTGGGGAGCGAGGTTGGAGTGAGTAGTGTATGGTCTCGCAGTGTCATCCCTTGAATCGGTATGTAATGTAAATGTTGTCGTTACATTGTAGCACCTCTAATCTGATACCTTAATTAGGTCGGGTGCTGAATTAGCTAAAATTGAACGTTTAGATTCAGGGGATGACCTGAATAGAAATATTTCCTCGCCGCTACATCAAAATATATTTATTTTTTGTTATAGTTAACTAAATTTCTTAGGGCGCCAGGTAAGAAGACTATTTTCATGAGAAAAGAAGTTGGTACATGCGGCTTGCTCGTATGTCAGCACTCAGTTGAGAAGTGTAGTACTTCAAGACACTTAGCTGAGAAGTGTAGTACTTCAAGATATCTGATACATCTTTGAATATCGTCATTAGGCCGTAGCGTAATACGGATGAAATTAGCTTGACCACCTCCTCCTCTTAGTATTTTAATGATGTAGTATGTGCGTTGAGCAGGTGAAATTGATTAAACCACCTTGATTGTGTATTTTAAACCCTGATGCCCATTGACTGTTTCTAAAGGTCCCTTACAGCGTCCCTTCGGCCCTTAGCTGCGGCTCCTTTCATTCTCTTTCCTCCATCTTGCTGTCCACCCTCTCTAACAATGATTTCATTGTGCAACTGCGAGGTTTTCCTCCTGTCACACCTTTCAAACCCCTATACCTACTCTCAATCTCTGCCAGTGCTGAATGACGTCATGGGTCCCAGTGATCTAAAGTGTACGTAATTGTGCATATGTGTGTATTATATATAATTATAATATATATATATATATATTATATATATATATAGTATATAATATATATATATATATATATATATATATATATATCATATATAATATAATATAATATATATATTATATATATATATATTATATATAATATATATATATATAATATATATATAATAATATATACATATATATATATATATATATATATATATATATATGTATATATATATGCAATATAAAAACACCGTATCGTGCTTCTAAGAAATCAATAGAAGGATCCACAATAATATCCGTGTTTGTCTAGATAAAATATATCTATGGAAATATATACAAAGCTTAAAGCTTTCGTCCAACCTCCTGTGACTTGATCACTAAGCAAATGAGACATGGTAAAAGTGAAGAATTCCAAATAAACATAAACAAACAGACAAAAAAATTAACAAGGTTAGAAAATGCGAACAAGCATTGGGTCGTATTCCTTTCCATAATTCGCTGTGATCTTCGAGGCGGGACAAAGCTCCTGTTTTCTTCCTGAATGACATCTTGAGGGACGTTAGCCAAAACGGTAGTTTGTAGATCAGACTCTGGAACTTGGGGTAACATAAATTATGTTACCCAAGTTTTTTTTATCGACAGATGTCTTTCTAGAGCCAGAAGAATGTTTTATAATCCAAGGGAACGCTGTTCCACTGCTAATCATAAATGCCTTTACCTTCCGTATAATCATGACCTGAAAAAAGTTTCCAATAATCTTAGAAAAGAAAGACACGGGTATACCGTAGTTTTTCAATACCCTAATACTTTTAAAAAGAAAATGATCAACAACAGTAACTTGCAGAAAACCAAACACCGATGTTGGAGTCTATGCTATAGGATGTAAAAATTGTGACAAATGCTATATTGGTGAAAGCGGCCGTTCCTTGGACCAGAGGAAACGCGAACAGCGCCATTGCCAAGCATGCTTGGGATTGTGATCATGCCATCGACTTAAAGGGAGGAAAAGTTATATATAGGAGTGCGGATAGGACCACTAGGAGAATTGTGGAAGGAGCTCTCATCACTTTGAATGACACCTTTGAGGGGAATACTACAATACAGAACAATTTACTTTTGAGTGAAGAAATTTGCAAAATGACCAGAATTAAGAACTTCAGAAATGTGTACAGCCTCCTTCAATCTGATAATGTAGATAACCACCCTTCGCCCGTTCCAGAGTCTGATCTACAAACTACCGTTTTGGCTAACGACCTCAAGATGTCATTCAGGAAGGAGACCGACTCTTTGTCCCGCCTCGAAGATCACAGCGAATTATGAAGAGGAATACGACCCAATGACTTTTTTCGCATTTTTTAACCTTGTGATTTTTTTTTGTCTGTTTGTTTATGTTTATTTGGAATTCTTCACAATAACATGTCTCATTTGCTTAGTGATCAAGTCCACAGGAGGATGGACGAAAGCTTTAAGCTTTGTATATATTTCCATATATTTTATCTAGATAAACAAGATATTACTGTGGATCCTTCTATATATATATATATATATATATATATATATATATATATATATATAGTATCTATATATAGATTAATATATATAAGTATATGATATATATATATATAGATATATATAAACAGTCGTTAAATAATTAGTCAATATTTTCTTTATCTTGATTCTGTCACCCTCCCTCCCTCCCTCCCTCCCTCCCTCCCTCCCTCCCTCCCTCCCTCCCTCCCTCCCTCCCTCCCTCCCAGCTTTCTCTCGTCAAAGATCAAAAGGAAAGAAGTGACAGATTTTTTAATGTTACTGACATGTGACTCTCTCTCTCTCTCTCTCTCTCTCTCTCTCTCTCTCTCTCTCTCTGTCTCTGTCTCGTCTCTCTCTCTCATATCAAGCCAAAACTATAAGAAGAAAAAGACTTTGTATTGAAGTTTTTGAACTATTAAATGTTCTCTCTCTCTCTCTCTCTCTCTCTCTCTCTCTCTCTCTCTCTCTCTCTCATATCAAGCCAAAAACTATAAGAAGAAAAAAGACTGCATTATTGAAGTTTTTAATCAACTATTAAATGTTCTCCTCTCTCTCTCATATAAAACCAAAAAACTATAAGAAGAAAAAAGACTGTATTATTGAAGTTTTTGAACAACTATTAAACGTTCTCTCTCTCTCTCTCTCTCACTCTCTCTCTCTCTCTCTCATCAAGCCAAACTATAAGAAGAAAAAAGACTGCATTATTGAAGTTTTTTAATCAACTATTAAATGTTCTTCTCTCTCTCTCTCTCATATCAAACCAAAACTATAAAAAAAGACTGCATTATTGAAGTTTTTAATTAACTATTAAATGTTCTCTCTCTCTCTCTCTCTCTCTCTCTCTCTCCTCTCTCTCTCTCTCTCTCTCATATCAAACCAAAACTATAAAAAAAGACTGTATTATTGAAGTTTTTAAACTATTAAATGTTTCTCTCTCTCTCTCCTCTCTCTCTCTCTCTCTCTCTCTCTCTCTCTTAAAGGGAAGCTTCTGGTATCGAGGTCATTGTCACCCATCTCTGATGCTAAACATATCGTCAATCGAAGGTTTCATTTATTTCTACGTGCGTGGGGGTACGCCGATGTCAACACGCAAACACAAAAGTTGTTCGAACCCCCCCCCCCCCTTTTTTTGGGGGGGGGGGGGTGGCAAGTTTTTGTGTTCCTCCTTCCAGTTCATACAGTTGCTTTTGATTCATACACGATGCTTTTGTGTTTTTTTCTGACGATGGGACAATCGTATTTGTTGATGAAGGAGGAGGACTCGGTAAAAGAAAAGCAGGTCTGGCCTTTGAACTTTGCACAGATGAGGAGTGAATGGTTGGCAGTGTTTGCAAGGTCTCTCTCTCTCTCTCTCTCTCTCTCTCTCTCTCAGGGGCTTTGAACATAAGCAGAATTGTTTTAATGTTTGTATTTCATCTTCCTTTTTCTCTTGTAACCTTATAACAATTGTGTGTGTACGTCACTGGGGATTATTCAAAAGTTTGAGTTTCTCTCTCTCTCTCTCTCTCTCTCTCTCTCTCTCTCTCTCTCTCTCTCTGTGGAAGAGTTAAAAAGAATTAGACAAAATCATTAGGACTCTGAATGAACAATAAAACCTGCTCCTACAGATAAGTGAGCACACGATGTCTCCTTTTAGGATGGACCAATAACTCTCTGTGACATCCTAATCCTTGTAACTCTCGCTCACTAAACAAGACTGGTCTACTCAAGTAGCCTTGAGCGTACACGAAAATATTCAAAAGTTTCTCTCTCTCTCTCTCTCTCTCTCTCTCCTTGCGTGTAATTAACTACCGTCAAGCATAAGCAGATGTAATTCAAAAGTTTGAGATAACTTTTCCTCTGATTTTCAAACATTTGGTGTAATTGGTTGGCCTGGAAGATATCCAAAAGTATTCCAACTTTTGAATTTAACTCTCTCTCTCTCTCTCTCTCTCTCTTTGTAAACCGAGTTTGGTGTAATTCACTGGCTTTGAACATGTCCAAGCATTTAAAATATGTATTTCACTCAATTTTTTCTCACTAAACCGAGATTAGTGAAAATCTCATGTCAGGAACATACTTGGAAATATGCAAAATTCTGACTCTCTCTCTCTCTCTCTCCTCTCTCTCTCTCTCACACACACACAAGTACGGTGTCTATAATTTATTTACCTTGAACATGTCCAGAAATATATATAAAAAATGGATGTAATTTACAGACCCAGATTTTTTCAGAAGTTTAAATTTCTCTCTCTCTCTCTCTCTCTCTCTCTCTCTCTCTCTCTCTCTCTCTCTCTCTCTCTGAAAAGATATGAATTTGGTCACTGGTTTGGGTCACATCGTTAGTTGAATACGTAAGTTCTTTCCTTTTACATCACAGTTAGCATTTTCTTACTGGGAAGATGTCACTTGTTGGAATTATCGTTTTTTGGTCAATCCAAGATGTCTGTCTCGTCTCTCCAGTTCGTTATAATGGCCTGTCCACACTAACGGGCATGCCCGTCGGGCACTTCCACCTGTTTCTATTTTCTCTCGCTTCTGAAGCAGTGTTACCAGGCAATCGCATCGTTCTGGCTCCATACTCGGTCGGTCAGTATACTGGAACGGGTTATGGGAACAGTGTTTGCCCGCCGGACAGTGCCCGCTAGTGTGGACAGAGCCGTAGGTTTATGGACCAGTTCTTTGCATCATTAATTATTCTAGAATTTGAGCAAGTGATATTTTGAATTCAGTTCAGTCTGCGTGTAGGTTTTTACGCAACTCGTGTTTATGTTCCAAACAGTGAGGCAGTTGATTGAGGTCTTAACAATTAACCCATATTTCATATTCCCCTATGAAACTCGTGGACGGTTCTCTGTTCTGTCGTATAGTTTGTGATTTCATGACAGAAATATATGAGAAAGGGCCCATTGATTATGAATTTATGCATGAATATTCCTTCTGTGGGTTCCCCTTTGTGCCCTAGCAACAACCACTTTCATCCCTTTTATTGTACCTCCGTTCATGTTCTCTTTCTTCCATCTAACTTTCCACACTCTCCTGACAATTGATTCATAGCGCATCTGCGAGGTTTTCCTCCTGTTACACCTCTCAAACCACCTCCTGTTAATTTCCGTTACAGCGCTGAATGACCTCGTAGGTCCCAGCGCTTGACCTTTGGCGTAAATTCTATATTCATTCCTTCTTGTGTGGGTGCCCAGTGTTGTTTAGTGTAAGAATATGTCAGTTGTTATCGTCTGGAAAAAATCTGCTCGTTATACAACCTGACCATATCCGTAAAGTTAGTAGGACTTATCCCGTAAGAGCGCCTCAGTGGCATGGTCGCTATGGTGTTGGTGTGCCACCTCGGTGGCCGCGAGTTCGATTCTTGGGCATTCCATTGAGGGATGAGAGATGTGTATTTCTGTTGATAGAAGTTCACTCTCGACGTGGTTCGGAAGTCAGGTAAAGCCGTTGGTCCCGTTGCTGAATAACCACTGGTTCCATGCGACTTAAAAACACCATACAAACAAACAAATTTATCCCATAAGAAAACCTGGCGAGTGGAACCCATTCTTTTGATAAGAATAATTCAGGAGTGTTTTAGCGTTTTTCTGAAAAAAAAAGCGACTAGAATGCAGATTTGATGCCCTGTGAAAACATTCAAGATTTAAATGTTATATGGTGTTGCATATATTAAATGAGCTTACGTATGTTCCTCGAAAACGTGCGTTGTAATGAACTGAATGTCTGTATGCAAATTAAGTGACTTGGGGATATTAAAGTGTGATGGAAAAGGTAATAGCTTTTAGTACAAGGAAACTGAAACGGTTTCGTGGGGATGAATACTTAAAAGGAGTTCTAGTTAGAGATAGTGTAGGGCAAAGGCTGGACGAATGCTTTGAGAAGGTTTGTCTTATAGAATGAATGGGAGCATACGCCTCTTGAAGAAGGAAAGGAAGACCTAAAACCTCAAGAAAACAGAAAGTGTTGGCAAGGTGAGTGGCGCAGTGTATGACTACATGTAAGTAGAGCGTATGTGCAGGTTTGTTGGCAAGGTGAGTGGCGCAGTTTACGACTACTTGTAAGTAGAGCGTATGGGCTACTTATGAAAATCCTTTCAAGTGCTTGAAGCGGCCCCTACCCTGCAACCCCTTTCGTTCCTTTTACTGTACCTCCCTTCGTATTCTCTTCCATCAATCTTGCTTCCCACCCTCTCCTAACAATTGATCATAAGTGCAACTGCTTTGAGGTTTTCCTCCTGGCTACACCTTTCAGACCTTTTACTGGCAATTTCTGTTCCAATGCTGAATGACCTCATAGGTCCCAGTGCTTGGCCCATTTAAGAAAAACGCTTACGCTTAATGGTTATATATATATATATATATATATATATATATATATATATATATATATATATACATCGAGCTACAAATGTCGTTTAATATCTAATTCACTCTACCTCGGAATTAATATATTTTTCATATATGGTTAACCGAAGGGAAATTTTATTAGGCGATAATAGAATTGTCGGCGCCCAGGCGCGAACCTAGGACACCATACAAATCCAGGTTGAGTAGATAAAAGCTTCACTGACGTTCCTGTATTTGTATGGTGTCCATAGGTTTTGCGCCTGGGCGCCGACAATTTCTATTATCGCCTAATAAAAATTTCCCTTCGGTTAAGCATATATGAAAAATATATTAATTCCGAGGTAGAGTGATTTAGATATTAAAGGACATTTGTAGCTCGATGTATGTATATGAATCAACGGTAATGTGATATAACTTATATATATATACATATATCATATATCTATATATATTATATATATATATTAATTATTATATCTATATATATAATAATATTATATATATATATATATATATATATATATATATATATGTTTATAATTATTGAAAAGGTTCTGCAACTTTATTATATGGTTATTTTTATATTTACGAAACGAAGTCTCTTTAAGACGAAAATACACTAGAGAGCGGAAGTAAAGAGACGGTAAGTCTGTTGAATATCGAGTACAATGTGCTAATCGCCATTACTGTGTCTTTACGATTTTAATTGAACTAATGTCAAGTCAAATTCCCACTCGTGCCCATCCTTGTAAAATGTGAACTAATGTCAAGTCATTTTCTCACTCGTGTCCATCTTTGTAAAATGTCTGAATTCGTTCAGAATTGCACGAAGGATTTAGACAATTCCTATAGGATTATTATTAGGAAATAATTCTGGTCGCCTAGTTTAATGAGGGTTGGGAATGACAGCGGACTGTTTCAAGTAAATTACCCTTGAGACAGACCGTGCCCTTTGAATAGAGTAATTAGCATTTCAGCTTGAAAATAAATGGGTGATTCTTCTGTTACCGATAAATTCCAGCCCTCATTAAAAAAAAAAAAAAGCTACATTCCGGTGATAGAAATTCACTCTTGATCGACGTGGTTCGGAAGTCACGTCAAAAGACGTTGGTCCCGTTGCTGAATAACCACTTGGTTCCGTGCAACGTAAAAACACCATACAAACAAATAAAAAACAAAACAAACGAACTCATTAAAGCTACCGGATCGGATCTGTTCAAATTTATTTCCAACTTGTAGCTTTTAGCTTATTTTCGTCAGCTTTTATAACTGTCTGTGAATCTCATTTCAGTGTGGCTTTGAACCGGAAGTAACTGTGGGGTTCTGGTTCTTTGCAAAATATAATTTTTTTTAATAAAGCAATTTCAGTGTATTACAGGTGATATTTTACTTTTTAATTCATATCAGTCATAATATAGGATTTCGATAGTGGCTAAACGTCCACCTGTTCTTCATTTTAACGGGGTCGAAGTTTGATCTAAGTACGACGGGACTTTGGATGTCGAATTGAAATCTCGGTATATATAATATTTTAACTGTATCTCGGTTTTGTAGTTTTACGCTAGGTAACTTTTTTATTTTTTTATTCTTTTGTTCCTCTTGGGGTTGCAAGTTTTCTTAACATTGGATAGTTTTGGCGAGCTCCTGGGGGCGTTGCCGTTTTTAGTTTTCTGTAAAAGAAAACTATTGATATGGCTGTTTGTCTCACCGTCCGCACGTTATTTTTTTCCGCCCTTAGATCTTAAACACTGCCGAGGCTAGAGGGCTGCAAATTCGTATGTTGATCATCCAGCCTCCAATCATCAAACATATCAAATTGCACCGCCCCTACCTCAGTAGTTTTTATGTTATTTAAAGGTAAAGTTAGCCACTGATATACTTGCCTACAACACAGGCCACCACCCGCCCATGCCTTAGAGTTTCATACAGCATTGTAGGCTCGATTGAGCCGGGGAAACTTCGTCGCCTTTTTAACTTTTTTTTTTTAAATGAAAATGTTGCATGAGACTGATCGTTATGCAAGACCAGTCGAATTTTGGTGTTAATGATGATGTATATATAAAAAAGTATTTGCTGATTTTCTGAAAACCATCTGAGCTCTTCTGTCACGAGAGAGAGACCACATAAAGAACACCTCATTTCAGATCGTCCTTCTCTATCTTAGTCTGTCCGGTCAAGTTCCAGTTGTTGGTATCTTCAGCTGCACTGTTTTGGACTGAAGATGAACCCAGAGAAGGGTTCGAAAGCTTTTATAAAATTTGACACGGAGCTTTTGACAATATTATTGTCGAACCTTAAGAACATTTCTTGCACTCTCGTGATAAAGAGCTTTTCCCGATTATCTGTGTTTGTATCATGGTTTTGAGGATGCCATCCATTTTCGCATACAACAGCTGTAACTTGCGTGAGCACCTCGAGTCTATCTTAGTTTAACCAGACCACTGAGCTGATTAACAGCTCTCCTAGGGCTGGCCCGAAGGATTAGATACTTTCACGTGGCTAGGAACCAATTGGTAAGCTAGCAACGGGACCTACAGCTTACATACGTATTGTGTGATTCGAACCAAATTATATCGAGAAATGAATATCTAACCACCAGAAACAAAAACCTCTGATTCCACGTTGGTGCAGCGGGGGATCGAACTCGAGACTACCAGGTGGGTAGGCGAGCACGTTAACCACTCGTCCAACGAGGGACTTTTAACTTGCGTGAAGTATATACGAAGTGGCGAGCAAAGGTTATGATCCACAACAGACATAGTTCCTCCTCCATAATTGCAGCGACTCGTTTTTAACGAATTTGCTGTCATCCGTGAACGTGAAAGCATGGTTAGTACTTTCAACTGGTCTATGTTTAGTGTATTGCGTGATATTCATAGTTCTGATTCGAGACATAAAAACTCGTGTCACGGTGATCTTTGGCAATAGTCTGTACAAGCGCTGTGTAGACAAAATCTACCCATGAGTTAGTAGCCTTGTTACCGCATTGTTCAACAGAGCAGCATTATCATAAAGATTTGAAGTTACGAATTTATGGATATTATTGGATATTTACTTTAGCTGTTAAAAAGAGAAATAAGAAAATTCTCAAATGTTCCAGCAGGTGTGATCGGTATGGTCTTGGCCTGCCACCTCGGTGCCCGCGAGTTCGATTCGTGGGCATTCCATTGAGGATTAAGAGATGCGTATTTCTGGTGATAGAGGTTCACTCTCGACGTTGTTCGGAAGTCACTTAAAAGAGCCGATGGTCCCGTTGCTGAATAACCATACTGGTTCCATGCAACGTAAACAGATCACGCAAACAAAACAAAAAGAAGTAGGAGGTCGTGCAACGGAGTTTTTTAGCGGGTGAATTGAAAAAGGCGGTGAACTGTAAGCATTACTGAGGCTTCTTTGCAGCGTTTTTCGACCCCTAGCTGCAACCCCTTTCATTCCTTTTACTGTGCCTCTGTTCATAGTCTCTTACTGCCATCCTGCTTTTCACCCTCTCCTAGCAATTGTTTCATAGTGCAACTGCTTCGAGGTTTTCCTCCTGTTGCAACTTCAAAACCGTCTTTATTCTCAATTATTTCCCTTTCAGCGCTGAATGACCTCATAGGTCTTGGCGCCAGGTCTTTGGCCTAAATGGATATTCTCTTAATTTTACGCTTGGAATAGGATACATGAAGTAATGTAGCGGCTAAAATGTTTAAATGGTAGAAAGTGAATTTATTCATGAAATGGTCTAAGTGAAAACTGGATGCTAGTTGTGTATTGGGGGGGGGGGGGGGGGTTGGTTGGTGGGTGGGTGGCCTCTGCACCCTCTACTTTCAGTCCCTTTTGCTTAATTGGTGATTTCTAGTTTAATTGCTTCGAAACTTGGGGCTATGCCATAGCCTCTTTTCTCTTGCCCCTTATTTATCATAAATATTTCAATTTAGTATAGCCAAGTATTTGACACCTGCTTCCTCAGTGCGCTTTCTAGTTTTTCTGTAAAAGAAAAATATTGAGATGACTTTGTCTGTCCGTCCGCACTTTTTCTGTCCGCCCTCAGATCTTAACACCTACTGAGGCTAGATGGCTGCAAGTTGGTATGCTGATCATACACCCTCCAATTATCAAACACACCAAATTGCAGCCCTCTAGCCTCAGTAGTTTGTATTTTACTTAGGGTTAAAGTTAGCCATGATCGTGCTTCTGGCAACTATATGGGGCAGAACTATATGGGGCAGGCCACCATAGGGCTGTGGTCAAAGTTTCATGGGCTGCTGCTCATGCAGCATTGTGCCAAGACCACCGACGGATTGATCTGTTTTCTGTGGCATCGATTATATACTGTACAGAAAACCCAATTCTTTGGCACATTTATTACTTGAGGTTAGCCATGATCGTGCGTCTGGCAACGATATAGGACAGGCCACCATAGGGCTGTGGTCAAAGTTTCATGGGCCGCTGCTCATGCAGCATTATGCCTCGATTACAGGCTGTACATAAAACTTGATTCTTCGGCGCATTTTTTACTTGTTATTCTTTTATCACACTTTTGAATCTTGTTCTGTGGGAGATTGGTGCAATGGAAGTTCATGGTGGTAAGGTGGTTATGTGCTCAGTATGAATAATAATAATAATAATAATAATAATAATAATAATAATAATAATAATAATGGTATCTCATCTGCGGATATTTACTTAGTCTCCGAGGGACACGCACCCTTTTACCTGATTTCACCCATCTTTAGCTTCCTACTGGCAGTACGTTTATCCATGGGCCTCATTCTTACCCATTATCCCATTCACCTTATTCCTCTGCACATCAACATTATCGTTTATTTTCGCTCACTCGGGGAGTAAGCATACAAACTACTTTGATGTTGTAGGTGTTCCTGTTGTACTTGTTGGCAGGTAGGGAAGGTCTGTGGTAGAGCCTAAAAAGGCCTAAAAAAGGTTTTTCTTGTTGAGTTAAAGATATAGAATTTTTAGGATAGGATGTTTTGAATTTAACTATTACAATGAAAGTGTAAAAAATGAATAACGTGTATGTTAAACAGTACAGAACAATTATTCCTAATAGAATGTAGATAGTGTATTTATTTTAATTTTCGTTGGTGAAACAAGGAACTATTTGACCATAGATTTTAGCACGATTTGATTTACGTTAAGAGTTAGGAATATAACGTGTCCTGATTAAGCCGGAGGTCGGATCACGCCTTGTTCAATTCCATGACAAGTCGTGACAAGTGCCACTCGCCCCTTCCAGCTGTTTTGGTATTGCAAGTGGGACCGGCTCTGGCATGTCAACTTGATTCACAGGTGTTCAGATATTTCATGTTGTGTACATTCGTGATAATATTGTAGATATCAACTGTGTTGTTCATGTTGTTCACTCTTGTATTTAGTATACTCTGTTTCGTTAGAGTGCTCTATGACTGAACTCAAGCTAACAGCCAGTCTCTCCATGACTTTTATTACATTGGTAACACCGAGCTCAGGGATTCAAGGTATTTGGAACGTATTCGGTATTGAATTTGACTCCAAACTTTCTGTTTGGCAACAGTTGCCTGGTATATCATCTGATGACATCACAAGGTATGTACAGTTAGTAAGGGTTTGTAAATCTACAGAAATGACGACTGGAGTTCAATATGCGTTATTCTTTGTCTTAACTTGTGCTAAAATGAGGTTCTGTATAGGTGTCAGTTTCACCCCAGGGCTTTTATCTTCCGCAAAATTTGTAATGTTGAATAGCTAACGGTAAGTTGTTCTCTTAATGTGTCATGCGGTACCAGCATGTTCAAAACCTATTAAGAATTTGCGCCTTCACCCTCAGTGCCCCTATCATTGGAATTAGCGAATTAGCGGATACTGTTACTTAGATAAGTGTATACACGCAAATTCTATCATTTCTTTTAGATTTAAGAATTTCTCTGTACATTATCGTACCCTTCATAGCTGCTTTTCGTGAATGAGCATTGGCTTTATCCCCCCCCCCCCCCAAAAAAAAAAAAAAAAAAAAAAATGTTGTTTATTTTGAGTAGTACCTAATCAGCTTTGTCGTAACAGTCAAGTTAGTAAATACAGAGCGAGATATCAGATATGTTCCCACGCTTGTTGAGAAACAACATGATTTCAGTGAGTTTTTGGAAACTTATTCTGAAATCTCGAGATGCCTGGCTTGTTGCTGTCGTGAAATGGCTTCCTCGTGGAGTCTGTTATTTGAAACAGGGCCGTAATCCGTGATTTGACCTCGTGGAATCTGTTACTTGAAATTGGGTCGTAATCCGAGATTTGACCTCGTGGAATCTGTTATTTGAAATTGGGTCGTAATCCGTGATTTGGCCTCGTGGAGTCTGTTATTTGAAATAGGGTCGTACTCCGTGATTTGGATCTGTACCTTCGATCACTATTCTCATTTTCCTGTCTTTTTCAAGACGTGAAAAGAATCTCTTGGAATCGAGTTGCTTCTAGAAACGTTCACCATGGGTCCTTGCGGGCGACGAGTTGAAGTTCATTAGTGGCTGTGAAAAGATCCAAATAGTGTTGGAATTAAAATGTTTTGTGTCATCGCCAGCAGACAGTGGCCTCCGGGAGATCCCATTCTATTATATGAGGGCAGCGGAATGGGGGTGCAGTGCTCCGTGTGGCTCAGGTCTGAAAAAAAAGATGGGAAAAGAATGGGGGGAGGAAAACCGAGCATGGGTTCACGCTAGATGAAATGGGCAGTATAGTGGGATTTCAGAGGGATTCCCGTGAGGAAAGGTATTCCTTGCAAGGTAGGCTTATAGTTATTTCTGGCATGACTTCATTTTTCTCCGTCCTCCTAAATACTGCCTCCGCCAGCAGAGTTGGAGTAGAGGGTATTGTCACCAGCGTCTGTTTGTCAATAGGATATCTCAAGGGATGACATTGGGCGTTAGTGGTTTCAAGGTCGACATTGAGCAGCAGAGTTAAGGTACAACTCAGTGCCAAGAGACCCATCGCATACGAACTTAATCACTGTCCAAGCCCTTCTTTGCTGTAATGAGTCCTGGAGGAGGAAGACAATGGCTGCTACGTCTCGGCAGTCAAGTTTATAGATCTGGCCCCCCCAACCCCCCACTAACCCCCACCCTGAGCCAACAGGAACAGTGACGTCATGTATACCAGTGAAAATTTGGAACTTGGAACTTGGCTGAACATATAACCCACCAATTTCCGGTCACCGAAATAAGTTCTCCCGGAAGATTCGATGATTTATTGAAAACGTAACCCTTCTGTCCGATTTAACTATTCTTAAGAGTTAAAGGTAAATTCTTATTGAGTGACTGTTCATAGCCCTCACCTACGAAGCCAGACGGTGGGTGTGTCCTCTGTGAAAATATGGAATTCCTTGCAGATCCCTGCAACCAGCCATTAAGTGTATTATTTTTCATCTGGCTTCTCCAATCTTATGCAAAGCTCCTTCACTTTTGAGTTATTCGGGCCACTGGCTCCGTTGTGTCCTGAGCTCAGAACTCTTCAAGTGTTTTGAGAAGTGCCAGAGGAGGTGGCTCTTTTTATTGAAGTAACATCTGCTTCAGCATGTCATCCTTTATTCCATTTTGTTCTTCAGCATTGTAAACGTCTCTTCCATTCAATTATTGTCCTCTTCTAGTCGAGTGTCGTGAATGCGCACTCCAGCGTGGTGTTCTCATTGAGTTGTCTTTTAAGGCGAAATAGAAAATTGAAGTTTTAATGTATCTATTTCCCTTAAACTGATGACGTATCTATTTCTTTAAGTCTAAAGGTCCTCATACACACTGTTTAGACAGTATGAACGATCTCCGCACCGATTTCAGTCTGAACAAAGACTTTGTCTCGAGAAGACATGGCATCATTTCTTGAAGAAACGCGCGCGGTAGCGTTAAATCGACAGACAAACCCATACATTGAACGATCTGTGCATAACAGGCTTGAGAAGTCTCAAGCCAGCAACCTGGTCGTGACAGATTTCAGCTGAGATCGTTCAGACACGAAGCTCCGCCCACTTTTGCATTCAGACAAGCGCATACACAGTGTTTTTGGGAACGATACAGACAGTCGTTCAGACAATCGTCTAGCTCTAGTGTATGGGCCCCTTTAGTGACGAAACGATGAAGTGATTGACAAAGCTCTTTAGAATTCTGTAGAGATTAAGCTTTAAAAATCATGTGCGTATTTAAGATGTAATATTGCATGAATACGAAGGCTGTCGAGCCCAGCACTGGGCACTTCCGGCAATTCTGTGATTATAATAGGTAAAAGGGGAAAGCTGGAGTGGTTGGACAGTACAAGGATCTAAAAGTGGAACTATGAGAAACACATCCCCCCTCCACCCAACCCCCAAGAGGTATCAGTTAAAGGGGTTAGACAGCAAAGTTGGATAAGCTAGGGGCCGAAGGGACGCTGTAAACACTCTCGAGTAATGCTCACAGTGCACTACCTGGGGGCACACTGACGACACTATATAACTGTTTCTTTTAATTGTATACGCGTATAACAGTGTGTAGTAAGTTTACATTGCACGTATTTTTGTAATGCCATCAACCACAAAAAAAAACTTGTGTGAGATCAGAAAGTTGAATATAAAAAAAATTAGAAGATAGAAAAAAAAAAGAGGAGACTGGTCTGCAGTAATAGTGTACATTCGTTTTGCTTTCCGAGGAGAGAGTCCCATTAAAGTTGATATATGGCCTGAATTACCAAAATGAAGATGTGTGACCCTGATAATGATTTAAGTGCCATCATGGGGTTTTGCAAAATGGTTACTCTCTCTCTCTCTCTCTCTCTCTCTCTCTCTCTCTCAGAGCGTGTGCTATGGTGGTCATGTTGGGGTAAACACACACACACACACACACAGGCGTATGTGTGTGTGTGTAGCACATACAGACACCCCAACAAACACCACCGTAGAACATACGAGCTTATATAAATCATATACTAGCTAACCAATCCGGCAATGCCTGGGAAATCTCTGATTACAACCGATAAACTTTCTCTCTCTCTCTTCTCTCTCTCTCTCTCTCTCTCTCTCTCATTCCTGTTAAAATAGTTGCTTCTCACACCCCCCCTTCCTATTGAGGCAGAACTTGGACTTAAAGGGAACCGGGAGTGTCACTGTTCATCTCAGCGACCACGAAAACTATGGATTAGACACTAATATCTGTCATTGTCTGAAATATTTACAATTCCCCGCCCTTTCCCAACCCCCACCCTTCACCCACCTCCCAACCCCCCTCCCCAGCGCGGGCTGAACTGGAACTTGAAGGGCATCAGGAGTGTCACAATTCATCTCGGCAACATACAGAACTATGGCTTAGACCTCAATCTCTGTTGTTTTCGATTATTTTTACATGTCACCCCCTTTCCAACCCCTGCTCACTCCCCCTCGCAATCGGGGCTGAACTTGGACTTAAAGGGCCTGAAGATTATCACTATTCATCTCAGCGACCTTAAAAACTATGGATTAGTCACTAATACCTGTAATTTTTACTTTTCACCCCTTCCCACATCCACTCCCTTTTGGTGCCAGTGATGTCTTAACCCCACAGTAGTCATTCCCAGATGTTAAGTAGTATGTATACTAAGTTTGGTTGAAATTGCTCAATCCATTTCAAAGTGTATGTGGAACATACACACACACCCCTACATACATCCATTTATATATGTGTGTATGTGTGAGTACATTGAACTTTGAACTTAATGGCCATTGAACGTCTTTTTATGCAATTTTTACAGAGTCCAAGTTAGGGAGTGAATTAAAGGCTTTCCTTCCCCCCAGGATTCGATCCCAAGTTTGCAAAAGTTACTATACGGAATTAACCCGAAGCCCCCTTAGGGAAGTAGTGCCATCAGTGCGCCTCATGTGAAGTACAGTTGGCATTACTTAAGGTTGTTTGCAGCATCTCTTCTGCCCCTAGCTTCAACGCCTTTCGTTCCTTTTACTCTACCTCCGTTCATATTCCCTTTCTTCCATCTTCCTTTCCGCCCTCTCGGAAGAATTGATTCATAGTGCAACTACTTTGAGGTTTTCCTCCTGTTAAACCTTTCAAACCTTTTACTCTCAATTACCTTTTCAGCGCTGAATGACCTCACAGGTCCCAGTGCTTGGCCATAGGTCCAAATTCCATACTATGTTCTTTTTTTGAAATATATATCGATATATATTTCAAAAAAAGAATTGCATACATGAAATGAAATTAAGGATCAGTAAACTGGGCGTTCGTTGAATGTAGACCGTTTCAATCACTTAGTTATGTCTAGTGCGTAGGACTGTTATGTTTCACAAACTCATATTTTTGTACAGGTATATATATATATATATATATATATATATATATATATATATATATATATATATATATACATACATACATACATACATACATATACATAACATACATAAGTATGTAAGTTTGAGTTTGTGAAATACGTTTATATATTTGCATCAACTTTTGCACAAGCAAGAATGCTTGAGTAGAAAACCGTATATACACAGCGCACGCACACACACACACACACACACACACACACATATATATATATATATATATATATATATATATATATATATATATATATTATATTTGATATAATGTATTGTGTATTCTGTATTTTACACAAGTCCTTTTTCTTGTGCAAAAGTTGATGCAAATATGATGTAAATGAGAGAGAGAGAGAGAGAGAGAGAGAGAGAGAGAGAGAGAACAAACGAACGTATCCCGGAAGGCAATTTCACCCAATGATGCCTGGAGGAGGTCCTTTCGGAAGAAGCCCCACCGTCTCCTTCGTCAGGTAGTGCAGCAGCAGCAGCAGCAGCAGCTCCTTGGAGGGCCCTCTCACTACCTGAGGCCATCCGAGTAATTACTAAGTGGGCCGTCTCACATGCGCTCTATTCATTGGCCTCTTTCTTTTCTCTATTCATTTTTCATTTCTCCAACCAGGTAGTATATAGTTGTGCTCTCTCTGTGTCTCTCTTTCTCTCTCTCTGTCCAAGGCTGGCGAATATCTCCCGAGACTTGACAAAGACAGGCTCTGTTCGGAGCCACCCAGGTTTCTTCACTGGCTCGTGATTGTTTTTTTTTTTTCTTTCGTCTTACTTTCCACTCAGCTGCTTTTGAGGTTTTCTTCCTGTTACACCTTTCAGACCTTTTCACTTTTGGTTTCCGTTTCAGCGCTGAATGACCTCAAATGTCCCGGTGCTCGGCCTTTGGTCCAAATTCTATATTCAGTTCAGTTCAGTTCATTCCAGAGAAGAATCAAACTTTGGATTGCAGTGTGACATTCAAAGCAATATGTACATTCGTTCAAGAAATCAAAGTAATACACATTCGTTTAAGAAATAAAAACAGGATATGACGGAAAGAAAATTAACTAAAAAAAAAAACAGAAAAACTAAAAGAAAGCCCAACAGAAACTTGTGTACTGCAAGTAAAAAAAGAAAAAAAAAAATTAAAAAATGCTCTGAGGTTTCCTCCTCGGCCCAATCGAGTTTTCTCTTCAACTTATAATGCTGTATAAAACCATCAGCTATGACCGTCACCAGTAGCGCTTTAGTTGCTTACCAGATACGGTAGAGTGAGGGTGCGTCCTATGTCTCCGGAAAGTGCTTCCAGATGCACGATCCATGGCTAACTTTAACCTTAAATAAGATAAAAACTATTAAGGTAAGAGGGCTGCAGTTTGATACGTTTGATGATTGCAGGGTGCATGATCAACATACCAATTTGCAGCCTTCTAACCTCAGTAATATTTTTTTAGATGTGAGGGCCTGCAGAATAAAAAGCGGACGAATGGACAGACAAAGCTGACACTCGTTTTCTTTAACGGAAAACTAAAAAATGGGAAAGATTCAACGCAGGAGTGACCCACAACCTCCCAATCTACTGCGCGTATTGTGCTGCCCTGACGTTGTCAAGAGATTCTCTTCTGTTTCCTCTTAAAATTCTCTCTAAAACTTTTCACATACACTTATAAAAACCATCCCAAAACAGTCCATCTTTTCACCAGAGTTAAAACTTGTTCCAAGTCTTCGCCTTTCTATGACTTTCAGGTTTCCTTGTTCCAAATCTGCAACGCCCACAGTTTGAATCAGAAGTTCCAGCTCTTTTCATTCATCCACATTCAACCGCCTTACGCCATGTCTCTCATTCCGTCACCTCCCTCTTTCAGTCTTTCATCTTACTTACAAGTGCCTCAGTGGCGTGATCGGTATGGTCTTGGCCTGCCACCTCGGTGGCCGCGAGTTCGATTCTCAGCCATTCCTCTGAGGGGTTAGAGATGTGTATTTCTGGTGACAAGTTCTCTCTCAACGTGGTTCGGAAGTCACGTAAAGCTGTTGGTCCCGTTGCTGAATAACCACTGGTTCCATGCGATGTAAAAATACCATACAAACAAACAAACAAACCTTATTTACATTCATTGTTTCATCTTCCTTGTTTCCATTTCATCTTACAGTCATATTCATTGTGACACTTCATTTAACTTTTCCCCCTCTCAGACCTCAAGCTCTTTCTCCTCCAAGGCCGGGAGGCATATTCTCGAACTGTAACCTAGTACCGAGACCTTCCATGAAAAAAGCAGGACGCCATATCTTACTAATCATAGAATCTTCTTGCAAATAATCTCATTATGTTTCCCACACCCAAATATTTGACATGGACGTTCTTTGAACTAGCCTAACCTAACCTAACACAACCTAACCTAACCTAGGGGCATGGCAAAAAAACCGAGTGTAAAGGTCTCCTTCATTCTGTTTCGATTGGATGTGGCCAGACGATGAAGGGATGGTTTTATCCGTGTTCTTTGTGTTATGATTGCAAAGATCTAAAACATTGTTTATCAAACGTCCTTGTTTTCCAGTGTAGGGGAAGATGTCCACCCTCCTCCTGCAAAGTTGTTTCTTTGCCCTGGGTAGGGTAGGGTAGGGTAGGGCAATGTAGGTTAGGGGAGACATACATCCTACTCCTGCAAACCTGTTTGTCTGCCCTGGGTGGGGGCTGGTTAGGTAGGGGAATGAGAGGGTAGGCGAGACATCCATCCTTCTGCAAACCTGTTTGTCCGCCATGGGTGGGGCTGGGTAGGTAGGAGAACGAGAGGGTTAGGGGAGACATCCATCCTCCTCCTGCAAAGATGTCTGTCCACCTCGGATGGGGCTGGTTAGGTAGGGGAACGAAAGGGTAGGAGAGACATACATCCTTCTGCGAACCTGTTTGTCCGCCCAGGGTGGGGTGGGATAGGTCGGGGAATGTAGGTTAGGGGAGTCATCGACCCTCCTGCAAACCTGTTTGTCCACCCCTGGGTGGGGCTGGGTAGGTAGGGGAATGTAGGTTAGGGGAGACATCGACCCTCCTCCTGCAAACCTGTTTGTCCATCCCGGGTGAGGCGGGAAAGGTATGGGATCGGGAATGCAAACCTCCACTAGGGCTGAATAATGATGCTGACAGGAATGCACTTAAATCCAGTGCTAACCCTTGTCCCTGCCACTTAACTGGAATGCGTTAGGAGTCAAAAGTTGCATTTACATTTCTCCCAAAATGTGATCAAACACACAAACAAACAAACTGGCAAACAACCCATACTAATCACACAACATCCGTGATAGATTCGTGTTTTAGTTCTCTATAATTTTGACAACTTTAAAAAGATGAATACAATAATCTGTCAGTTCCTCGTTGGACGAGTTGGTAAAGTGCTCGGAATTTATTTCTGGTGATAGAAATTCATTTCTGGATTATAATGTGGTTTGAATATCAAGGAAGCTGGTCTTCTCAAATATATTTGACAGCAGTGGTGTCTTAGTTAATTAATTAGTAAATTAATTAACAATTCTTTTTATCAGAATTTTATTTATTTGTATATTTATTTTTTTTAGTTTATTCCTTTTTTCCCTTTTTTAATTAAATGTACATATAGTTATTTTGTTTAGCAAAGTTTTATTTAGAATTATGTTTAATAAAAGTGAAAAGATCACATTAATTATTCGGCGTCGGTGACCCTGGTAGTTGTGACGCCAGATAACTCACATTCAATCAGTCTATCCCACAATAAGCTGTAGATCCCGTTGCTAAGTAACCAATTGGTTCCTAGTCACGTCAAATGAAAATCTGATCCTTGGGGCAGCCAGCCCTAGGAGAGCTGTTAATTAACTTTAGTAGATTCTCATCAACCGTGCATTTGATGTCTAGGCCCGCCCCTTACGACGCTCCTGATTGGCTGCTGATAAGCCAGTCGCAGGGCTGGAAACTCTCAGTCTCTCGAGAGAGTTCACATGAGCAGGATGTATGTTCCCCCTTTCCTGATGAATTCTTTAGAAAGGTATACCTCAGGAGAGGTGGAACGTACATCCTACCTGAGAGAGACTGAGAGTTTCCAGCCCTATGATTGGCTTTTCAACAGCCAATCAGGAGCGTCGTAAGGGGCGGGCCCAGACATCAACTGCACGGTTGATGTGAATCTACTATGTAACTATAGTAAGTGAGAGGGACAAGAGACGAACAAGATCTGAAAGTGGCCTCCTTCCTGCCCCCCCACGGTGCCTGTCCCTTCAACCCAGATCCATTATTCATGGACTCATTCACTCACAATTGGGTGAACATGACCAGATTTGATTCACCTCGTAACGAGCCTGTTCAGGCGGATCTTGCTTGGTCCTTCTTGTTCTATGAATAGTTCTTCCCTTAGGGACTATAAGTACTCTCTTGTGTTCTCTTTTTTTTTGAATTTTATTTATTTTGTACGTCCAGCAATCATAAGTGTTTCCGCATTTTAACTCTTCACGTGAACAGTTACATAAGATTAAGTCTCCTTTTGGTGGAATCGTTTCATTTGTTTTATAGGTTTTGTTGTCCATTTGTGTAGCGTTTCTATTTACATAAATTTATTTTGTTTAATTACGTCTCTTATATATTTCTCTCTACATCTTTACTATAAGAAATGTTTCTGTTTTGTTATGATTTTATGTACGTATCAATTTCTCGTTTTCTACTGTTTAAGAATATTTCCACACACACACACACACATATATATGTATATATATATATATATATATATATATATATATATATATATATATATATATATGTATATATATATATATATATATATATATATATATATATATGTGTGTGTGTGTGTGTGTGTGTGTGTGTGTGTGTGTATGTGTGTATAAGTTCCCGTTTCCTCTACCTATAGTAGATTCACATCAAACGTGCAATCAGGAGCGTCGTAAGGGACTGGCCTAGACATCACGTGCACGGCTCATGTGAATCTACTATAACGCATTGTTGTTGTCGGCGACTAGAATATACATTTGCTTTATTATATGTAACGTTTATTCTTAATAAATCAACTTCCAACTCAAGTGGCTAGTGCGTACTATATATACAGAAATAAAAAGGAATGTATTATTATATGATTATTATTATATTATTATTATTATTATTATTATTATTATTATTATTATTATTGGAGAAACAAAAAATCCAACAGTTATGTAAATGTACATATATTTCAGTTTAAAAACAGCAAAGACAGGTTTCGGGAATCTGTACGGTTCCCCTTATCAATCTGACACGTTGATATAACTTTACAGCGAAGTAAACAAAGCAGGAGTCAAAAATTAAGTGACTTGTTATTAACAATGGAACCGGTCGTCCAGTATAAATCAGGCAATGCCGTCGTTTTCTGGAACGTCGAATTGGTCCTTGCCCAATGCGGTCGTTCTGATGGTCCTCTTCAACAGCATAGGCGCCGGCAGCATCGGTTACTGGAAGTAGCCGAGTTACCTGAACAGGAGAAAGAGAGGCAACCGCAGCATCAGATGTGGCTAAAGAGACAACACTCTCATAATGTTTTTTATTCTTAAAGCCTTTAATATATTTCTTGGAAATAAGGTTATTGGAGAATTTATCTTCCTGTGTGAAAGATTTATTGCCTTCCATGGAAAAACCACTGTCTATCGCCGCACCCTCCACTAACCTTCTTATACCAACATCTTTACTTCTGAAAATTACTTAGAAGCTTCCCTATTTATGGCGGTGATTCGAACTTAAGACTGTGACCGACTAATACATTGTTTTCCGCATGTAACTGGTAAGCTCTTTTGTGTTCCCCGTTTCTAGTGGGCAGCCCTCTACCACTTTCCCCGAAATATTTAGAGTCACATTCTGAACAGGGAATTTCGTAAACACCAACTTGTTTGTGATTCGTTGTGCTATTGTTATGTATAAGAAGTCTCTTAATAGTGTTATTATAATTAAAGACTATATTTATTTTATCATTGTGATTTTTGTTAACAGTTTTCCTTATTCTGTTTAGGTGAGGATTAAAAGGGAGTGCAAGACAATTCGTAAACTTCTTTTTGTCATTTACTTAGATGAATCTATGTAGAATATTCTTCTGGCTTTTTTAAAGGCGTTATTAATAAAATAGGAAGGGTAACAAAGTTTTTTGAAAACATCTTCAATGTGTGTAAGTTCTCTGTCAATGAAGGCGGGGTCGCATACTTTCAGGGCTCTTAAAACAAAATTGACTAAGATGTTAGTTTTGACTTCACTATTGTGCCAGGAGAAAAAATGAATGTATGTTTCTGCATTGGTTTCTTTACGATAAACTGTAAATTTAAAAGTGAAAGCTACTGGGTCATGGAAGATCAATATGTCTAAAAACGGCAACTTATCATCTGTTTCGTGTTCGGCTGTGAACTTGATAGAGGGTAAGATTCCATTAATATACCGAAGGAAATTGTCAAAATTTGAAGGGCTACCTTTAAAAATAATGAAAATATCATCTACGTATCTCACCCAAAAAATGGGTCTTAGTGAAGGTTCACAGTTCTGTAAAATTTCAACTTCAACAAATTCCATGCATAAATTGGCAGGAATTGGAGACAAAGGAGACCCCATTGAAACACCAAACTTTTGTCTAAATCCTTGATTGTTAAACTGAAATATATGTACATTTACATAACTGCGGATTTGTTTCTCCATTTGAAGACTCGTGTTACTATGAAGATTTTTTCATTTATTATTATTATTATTATTATTATTATTATTATTATTATTATTGTGTCACACACACACACACACACACACACACACACTTACTGTCTCAAAGATCCCAGGGAGAATTGCAACAACTATAGAAGACCAACTCGGTGATAAGAGATTTCATCCAAGAATGAGCATCAAGTTTCGCATTTGTGGTGAAAGAAATTTTTTTAACAGTATTTATTCGCTTTCCGTAAAAAGAGAGATATTGAGATGACCTTGTCTGGCCGTCCGCCCTCTTCTGTCCGCGATTTGTCTGTCAACCCTCAGATTTTACAGAACTACTGAGGCTAGAGGGCTGCAGATTGGTTCGTTGATCATCCACCCTCCAATCATCAAACTCTCCAAATTGCAGCCTCTTAAGCTGAGTAGTTTTTATTTGATTTAAAGTTTTGGCAACGATATAGGACAGGCCACCACCGGGACGTGGTTAAAGTTTCACTGACCGCGGTTCATGCAGCACTATACCGAGACCACCGGGAAATAGATCTGTTTACGGGGGCCTTGATTAAATTCTGTACAGAAAACTCGATTGCGCCGAAGATACTTCGGCGCGTTTTTTTACTCATTAAAATCGTTGTTACTTTTGAGGCAAGAATCGAGATTGGCTGAACACACTGTTCGATGTGAGGGACAGGTCGAAGCAGGAGAGAGAGAGAGAGAGAGATCCCGCCCCTAGGAAAGCCAGTAGTCCCTTCTAAATTCATCCTCTTACTACTAAATCGAGGATGAAGCCCCGCTGTTTATGAATATGGAAACGCACTCGCCTCCATAAGAAAGCGAAGAACGCTGCCAGTGACCTCCGTATTCAGCTCACGACCGAAGACTCAAGTCCTCCTGGCTATTTATATTTTTATTATATAGGTGGTCCTAATCACCGCCTTATCTCTTCATTCTCTTCGTGTGTGTGTGAAGTGAGCTGTCTTCGGGATTACGAAACCAGTTGTGGGTCCAGTCGGTTCCTAATCCGCGGCGGGGTCATAATGAATTCGCCCCTGCAATTATGAATTGTAAATTGGCTTCCGTCGAAATCAATTAACGCCTCTCGAACACTCGTATTAATCCTGTCTGCAGAAATCCCCTCTCTCTCTCTCTCTCTCTCTCTCTCTCTTCGTATTTACTTAGGTACCTCTTGGGTCAGTCTCGTCCAACTTATTAAGTGGCACTTCAATCTGCAAAAGGGTCGTTAAAGGTGTTTCCGGGGGGTGGGGGGTGGAGACCTTTTAGTTGCCATGTCGAAATCCTGCAATAATATGCGCAATTGCGACGTCCATTTTGCGACAGCACGATCGTCCAGTACAACACTGATCTGAACCAAATGAGAGAGGGGTGAATATCGAGATTACCGGGTTTAAATGGGGAGGGATTACCTAGTGGGATTAGCCGTGACAGGGGCACGGTCGGAGCGGTGATCGTCAAGGGACGCTCGATGATGACGCACGAAGCGTTATTGTTGTTTTTTTTTTCCCGCGAAGGGGGAGGGGGTACGGCGCTAAAAATAAAAGCGGCTAGAAATAAAAGGGAAACGGTTTCTGGAGCTGGAATATGTTGTAGGCAGTCGAAATGTACAACGGCTCAGAGTTGAACGCGGAAAAGTTTCAGATGAAAAGTAGTACTCTTAAGTATTGCTGGGTAGGGTGGTAACGAATGACTAGCAAAGAGTATATCTTAGTTTGATCAGACACCACTGAACTGATGAACGGCTCTCCTAGGTTTTTGTTTGTATGGTGTTTTTACGTTTCATGAAACCAGTGGTTTTTCAGCAACGGGACCAACGGCTTTACGTGACTTCCGAACCACGTCGAGAGTGAACTTCTATCACCAGAAGTACACATCTCTCACTCCTCAATGGAATGGCCGAGAAACGAACCCGCGACCACCGAGGTGAGAAGCAAATACCAAACCAACCATGCCACTGAGGCGCTCGGCTCTCTTAGGGCTAGGCCGGAGGATTAGATATGTCGTGGCTAGGAACCAATTGGTTACCTAGCGACGGGACTTGCAGCCCATTGCGGGATCCGAAATACATTCCTCTGATTCCACGACGTTGGCAGAGCGTAGAATCAAACTCGCGACCACCGGAATCACTCGCAGTAGACTGTGAAAACGAGAGAGCAATCTGAAAGGAACCATTCACTTGAGGCCGATGGTGGCATCGGCTGCCACAATGAATCAATATTCGAATGGATGGGGAGACAAATCAATAGTGCAGAAATTCGAAAGGGACGATAGTTTGTGATGTTCATTTTGCAAATAAACAGACCTGCCCAGCCAAAAATGTAGATTATACGGAATATAAAATGTATGAAGACTTGATATATTCTTTTCTTTTGATGCCTGAAGTCTTATCTAAGGTTGAAAATCAGATAACTTTAGTAAAGCGATTAAGAGAGAGGGAATGTCAGTCAGGCTTCCAGCCACCGAGCTGCGGATTTACTGAAGCCATTCCTTCCGTGTGGCTTCAGTTTATTTCACGGGCTGCTCTACGAGCAAGAGCCCGTGCTGGCGTAAGGCCAGCGTAATCTCAAACAACAAGAAGGCCGCGAGTTCGATTCTCGCCCTATTCCATTGAGGAGTGAGAGATGTGTATTTCTGGTGGATAGAAGTTCACTCTCGACCTGGTTCGGAAGTCACGTCAAAAGCCGTTGGTCCCGTTGCCGTTGGTTCCATGCAACTTATAAACACCATATAAAGAAACAAACAGTAACATCAGGTTTTACCTAAACCGGAGGTCATCGTGGGTCCCGACGATGTCAACTCAGACTTTGGAATTGGTATCGAGACGTCAGAATTCTCCTTTTGAACTTCGTCCTAAACGAGGGTGGCAGAAGTAACCAGCAGATCGTATTGTGTTTCCATCGTTGTCGAATGAAGGGGATGACAATTCCACATGTCTGAAGACTGCCAGTGCAAATGATGAAAAGTTAAGTATGTCGTAGTAGTTTAACCAGACCACTGAGCTGCTAATGAGCTCTCCTAGGGCTGGTCCGAAGGATGAGATAAGGTGACGTGGCTGAGTAACCAATTGTTCGCCCAGCAACGGGACCTACAGCTTATGAATTCCTCTGAGCCGAGAATCAAACGTAGGACCACCAGATTGGTAGCCAAGCGCGAAAACCACTGGTCCAATGAGGAACTGTGCAAATGATGAACCATGTGACTTCATGCCAGGCATGGCATGAAAGCGGAACTGAAGCCGGGGGGGCGGGGGAAGGGGGGGTGGCTAACTTGGATTTGGAACTGGGTATACTCAGTGCTCCTGCTGCTGTTGCTACAGTCCACTTGCATCTCTCGGGGATTTTTTTTAGTCTCAAAAGTATCCCATTTGGATTGTAGTTCGAGGAGGAGAGTAAGGTCATATTTATTAAGAGTATATAAAGCGTATAATATCGCGGACAACTTACAAGCTGATACAGAACTTGAGTTCTGTATTTTAAAGGGATTAACCGATTAGCTGTCAAAACCTGTCGCCTAACCATGGCAAAGTTCGTTTTTTTTTTTTCTTTTTTTTATAAATTTTTTTTTTACCCTCGATTTCCCCATTTCAGCGCTGAATGACCTCGTAGGCCCCAGCGCTCGCTAGATTTCGTATAAAACTCTCCATTCCACGGCAAAGCTGGACAGATTCGCTGCGAAAGGCCTAGTGCAGAACATGTGTTCCAGTGGAGGCAGAATGCTGGTAGATGAGAATTTTCTTTTTTGGATGCATCCAGCAGTATATGCCTCATGCTTCTCTGTAGACATTATTACGTTTTCCCTAGCCCCCTTGGGTGCCCATACCTACCCCCACCCCAATCTCGGCGTTTTTCCTGACATTTTATTTACCCCATTTTCGTTCTGTTTCGTCTCTTCCGACGTAGCTGCCCAGATTCATTGATTTTATTTTGTTAACACTTCCCTTATGTGAAGGAGAATAAGATGCGAAATGGTGAACGGCTGGCAGCGACAGATGGTGCGTTGCTACTGCCAGCTCTTGTAGTAGTGCCTACAGTGCTCCGCGTAAGGTGCACTGAGGGTATTACTTCCCCCCTAAGGACAATCTTGGGATATATATATATATATATATATATATATCCATATATATATATATATATTATATATATATCTTTATGTGTGTGTGTGTGTGTGTGTGTGTGTGCGTGGGTGGGTGGGTGGTGTGTGGGCAGGACGACTGCCACTGCTAACTACCCGTCATTTCAGGTGCATGAAACAGCAGTAGTTGTTAGAGCCTCCTACAGTTCATCCACGAACAAGCTGTTAAGAAACAGGGGCCTGAACTAGTGAGACAAGTAGTAGATCAGCTGACGCTCTTCTATGGAGTAGGAGTCATGAAGGAATGATGAAGCGCGGGAGATGAGAAGAAATGAGGGCACTTCTCTTCTGTCATCATTTGAACGATAGCGGTTTCTCGTCTCGGAAGTGAAAGTGAAGGAAAACGTATTTCAAAGAATCTTGAAGTTTTTTTTTATTGTCTCGAGGCAACTCATTTCATTCCTTTTACTGCACCGCCTTTTATATTCTCTGTCTTCCATCTTGCTTTTTACCCTCTGCTTTGAGGTTTTCTTCCTGTTACGCCTTTCAAACCTTTTTACTGCCCATTTCCATTTCAGCGCTGAATGACCTCATAGGTGCCAGTGCTTGTTGGCCTTTGGCTCGAAGTCTGTATTCAATTCAATTATATTTCTCGACGATAAAATCTCGTGCAATGACAAGGGAACGCCAAGGTCGTAATTTTTTTTTTTGGGGGGGCATCTTTTTTTTTCCTTTTTTTGCCAACGTTAAGTCAGGATTTGTAAGTAAATTTTGAAAGTAAAATCTCGTCCTTCAGTATTGAACTGAATGCCGAGGTGATGTCAGCGGGTATTGATAAAGTCAGGTCCTACTTTGATAAACATGATATAAAAAAAAAACCGTAAAACCCCGTATCACATAATTTTTTTTATCGGTGCCATTTGAATATTACTTTTACACGCCTGAATATTTTGTGAATAAGCCTAGAAGACGAGAGAGAGAGAGAGAGAGAGAGAGAGAGAGAGAGAGAGATCTGCAATTCGTAACACGCAACAAGTCGGTGCGACTCAAAAGACCTAAATTTCATAATCAGTCAATCAATCAACAAGTCAGAGTGACGGATAGAGAAGTACTACAGCTTGTCAGCATCGCATCCTCTCTCCGTCAGTAGTTTTCATAGGCCTTCGGAAGCGCCTCAGTGGCGTGGTCGGTATGGTCTTGGCCTGCTACCTCGGTGGCCGCGAGTTCGATTCTCGGCCTACCATTGAGGGGTGAGAGATGTGTAGTATTTCTGGTGATAGAAGTTCACTCTCGACGTGGTTCGGAAGTCACTTTGGGTTTGGTTTTATGAAATACTACTAAGGCTAGACGGCTGAAAATTAGTATGTTGACCATCCACCCTCTGATCATCAACCGTACCAAATTGCAGCCCTGTAGCCTCAGTAGTTTCTATTTTATTTTAGGTTAAAGTTAGCTGTTATCGTGCGTCTGGCACTGCTATTGTTGCCACCGGGCTCGGCGCAGAATGAAGCCTCTTGGACGTGACCGCCATCGTGCGGGTGCTTGGCTCCTCCTCCATTACAAAGATCATATATATATATATATATATATATATATATATATATATATATATAGATATATATATATTAGTATGTGTCAAGAGTTCATTGTGACCATTACAGTTACTAGCGATTTACCAGTCCTTACTAGACGCATATGTCATCTGCTGCTTCATAGAAGTGGCTCGGAAGGGGGTGGGGTTGGGGGGGGGAGGCAGGATGAACCCCATCATAAACAATCTTAGGGGTCCCCGCTCTAACCCTGGTCAAGTTTCGTGCCCGTTGGCCCAGCCGTTTAGCCGTGATTGAATGACAGACGGACGGATAGAAATAACGCCCAATGTAGTATAGTAAGATATATGTCTCCGGTAAAAATGATCAGTAGATTCTACACACACACACACACACACACACACATGTATATACAACAAGTGAGTGTGTGTTTGTGTGCTCTGATTCGAACGTTGATAGGTATGAGCATTTTAGGCATTCTAATTTTAATTTGTGTTATATCATCACATTTCTCTAACGGGGGCAAAAAAAGCCAGTTTCCAAGCAGTGACAATGCAGTCTGAAAATACTCTACACAGAGAGAGAGAGAGAGAGAGAGAGAGAGAGAGAGAAAAGTTATGCTCAGCGGAAACAAAGAAGCAAATTAATATTTGGAAGTTACATTTTTATTTTATGATTATTTTCATTGTTCTGTTTCCTTTTACGGGTACTACTATCAACTGCACATTCAAAATTTGTTATATAGTTATTTTCCATCCTTTTCGAGCTTCAATAATCCCTAAGAAAAGAAAATACGTTCCGGTACCATATATATATATATACTATATATATATATATATATATATATATATATATATATATATACACTTATTGGTTTAAAGAGATTTTTTAACTGATCAATAGTTTTCCATAAGTCGCAAAGCAGAAATGTTCTGAAGGTATTGAAACGATCATTATCATCGACTTTTGTAAAGACACTGCAAGTGGGAGCAACCCTAATTCGTTGAGAACAAAATAAACACGTGTGTTTCATTTGATGTCTGGTCTCCCCGGTATGTTTAAATTCGCCATGAATGCCTTACTGGAATTACAAACCTTGTATATATATTATATATTATATATATATATATATACTATATATATACATATATATATATATATATACATATTTATTTATTTATTTATCATATTCTAGCTGACCAGCCCGGCGCTGCCTGGGAAAAATCTGAATAACAACCTGCTGGTAGGCCCGTTAGAACTGAATACCAGTCTGGGGAGTGGGAGAGCAGAGGATACTAGGTATGTGGATTTGGGGGGAAGGAAGGGGTAGGGGAGGGGAAGGGGAAGAAAAAAAAGGAGAGAGAGAGAGAGAGAGATTGTATTTCCTGTAAGGCACTCAGTAAGGTTTTATTGAAGGATTAAAAAAATGCTCTTGGGCTGAAACCTTACCAATTTTGGTTCGTTGTGCAACTCTTTGTCTGTCGAATTATGTTTGTGTGTGTTTATTTGACCAGGTTCCTTTAGCCCTAGATAGTTTCAAGAAGGACGTCTACTTTTTTTTTATTTTTAAATTCAGGGGGACCTTACGTAAACTCGCTAAGGACGCAGTTGCATTTCAAGGTCCATACGTCTTTCGATATTTCCTTATTCGGTTGCGTTACCTACTGCTTCTTCATCACTCTCTCTCTCTCTCTCTCTCTCTCTCTCTCTCTCTCTCTCTCTCTCTCTCTCTCCATCCCCCTTTTGGCTTTCCTCTTCAGTTAATTGCAGTCTCATTTCCTCCCTTGCAGAGCATCAACACTGCCCAGTAATTGTATCATTTCCCATTTGTACCCAGTCGTTGTTCATTTCCTCTTGGAGGAGATGCTACGTCATCCACTCTCTCAAACTCCTCATGTACACAGAAGCAGACAGAAATGTCGGGGAGAGAGAGAGAGAGAGAGAGAGAGAGAGAGAGAGAGAGAGAGGTGGGGGTTGGGGGTTGGGGTTTGGGGCAAGGTAGAAGGGGGTTGAATGTGATTGGCGATTTAGCAGTTGTTGAGGTCATGCAGGGTAAGGTTAGGTGGGGTCCCTGGTTGGGTAGGAGGGGAGGGGTTTCACAACCCATGCCCTGAGCAGAGCGTATATAGTATGTGAGAGGGCTGGGACCGTCGGGCAGCTGAGTGCCCCATGCCGTTATTGCTGTGGGTATTACTTCTTCTTCACCTTCTTCTTCTTCTTCATTTTTTCCACTATCCTCATATGTATCTCGTTCTCTCACTTATCCAGCTTAATCTTGCTCTCCTCCAGCGTGTCTCATTCTTTTTTTCATTTTTTTTTTTGCTCTGTATTGTTGTCGTTTTCGTACCAGTCTTTAATCTTCATTTTATTCCCCCCCTCTTCCCTCCATCTCTTCTCCTTTAGCTAACATATCCTTTCGACTCTTCTGTTATGCTGATCTGTATTCCTTTCCTTCTAAAGATTCTCAGCTCCACTTCCATCTGGCCCAACTAGTTGTTTGGCTTTATTCCTTCTTTTTGGTCTTTAAGCTTTATCCCTCCTTCTTTTTGGTCTTCAACTTTATTTAAGCTTTATTCCTTCTTTTTTGGTCCTCTAGCTTTATTCCTTCTTTTCTGGTCCTCTAGCTTTATTCCTTCTTTTTGGTCTAACTTTATTCCTTCTTTTGGGTCTTCGAGCTTCATTCCTTCTCATTGTTGTGCTTGGCGTGTTTATCTTCAAATTCGTATTAATCGAGTTGCAGTTACATCGTTGCACAGATTTCAGATGAAGACATTCTTGCACTGACTTGTAAAATTGACGCTACGATTCTGCGCGCATGGTGTGTGTGCGTGTGTGTGTGTGTGTGTGTGTGTGTGTGAGAGAGAGAGAGAGAGAGAGAGAGAGAGAGATTGGTATCTTCACAGAACCAAATGGAAAAAAATTCCGAACGTGAGACTTTGTAAAATCTTGGGTTGTGCGGAGGATACTTCTTGGTGGTGTCGTTTCGTAACTTGGGTATGAACGCGTCGTAGTCTATTGCAGTTTAAAATTCATTTCCAATTCAGAGGTACCTTAATATCGTGAACGTAACAAATTTCTGACAGATCATCAACCATTGTAGATTCACATCAAGCGTGCATTTGATGTCTAGGCCAGTCCCTTCCGACGCTCCTGATTGGCTGTTGATAAACTCAGTCTCTCTCGATGAAAAGTGGAACGTACATCTTGAGTACTTGAACTCTCGAGAGAGACTGAGAGTTTCCAGCCCTATGATTGGCTTATCAATAGCCAGTCAGGACCGTCGTAAGGGACTGGTCTAGACATCAAATGCACGGTTGATGTGAATTTACTATAGTCTCTCTCTTGATTAAGATTTTTTCGTGTGTATCAGTTTTGCTAGAAGAAAAAAAAATTAATTTTTGTTATTGAGAGAAGGTGATTTCACCTTCGTCAGTCGAAGTAAATTAAGTGCTTCTCTCTATATTTGGTCTTCCATCAACCCCCAAATCATCACACGTAAATTGAGATTGAATCATTTCAAGATGACGTGTAAATGCGTCGAAGATTCAAGCCCGAATAAGTGTGGGTATTTTAGTAGCCTACTGTTTGGTGGATCGGAGGAAACGCGCGCACGAATCTGATACTTCATGACATTTATATTCGCTTATTTATACAGTCATTTGTTGTTATGAAGACCATTTTGAACTTATTGACAATTTTTCCTCTGCTGAAACTGAAGACTCATCAGGTTCATTGGCTGAATTTCTAAACAGGAAAGTCAGCGCATCTTTAAGCTTAATATTAAAAAGGAGTACACTGATATCTTGCGTATTGGTCATGAGAAGAAATAACAGGATTTCACAGAACAACCTGGAGAGTGATAGACTCTGAGGAGGCATTTGCCGAAATAGGATAAGGGCCAGCCAGTCAGTCGCTGGCTGTGTGAGAGCGGTGTGCGGTTGAAAGGAAAACGAAGAAAGATATTCCTAACAAGAATGATAGGAAGGGGGCAGACCCATTCGCTTTTTTGAAGACCCTGCAAGGATTTGAGCAGTGATTTCGTGACTGACTGCGTTTGTGGTGAAGGTGTTTTGCCGGCTGAATAGATCGAGCCGACTAGAGAGAGAGAGAGAGAGAGAGAGAGAGAGAGAAAGAGAGAGAGAGAGAGAGAGAGGAAGAAAGAAAGAACAAAAGAAAGAAAGAAAGAAAGAGAGAGAGAAAGAGAGAGTAAGAAAGAAAGAAAGAAAGAGAGAGAGAGAAATAAAGAAAGAAAGAAAGAGCGAAAGAGAAAGAGATGAAAGAGAAAGAGAGAAGAGAAAGCAAGGAGAAGAAAGAGGAAAGGAGAGAGAGGAGAGAGAGAGAGAGAGAGAGAGAGAGAGAGAGAGAGAGAGAGAGAGAGAGAGAGAGGAAATATTTCATTGGAGGTCGCGCTGTGTGAACGTTTTCCACTTTGCGTTGGCATACGATGCTGTCAAATGGGGTCAAATGGTGAGATGGGTACTACAAAAAAAAAAAAAAAAAAAAAAAAAATAATAAAAAAAAAAAAATAAAGCACCTACTACATCATTTCATCGAAGATTATCCATTCGTTCTGCGCACTTATTTTTCACTCGCCGACGGAGAAACTTAATTCAATTATTTTCATTGGTGGGTAATGTGTCCACATGCCGTATAATAATGACAGTGCTGTAAAAGAGAGAGGCCAGACCAAGGCCATTAAATGACGTACCCTCAGTCGGCAACCTGCCTCCCTCCGGCCGGGAATGCCCCTAGAGACTATTGGCACGCTGCTACCCCTCTCGTCCGCTTTATGGTACCTGCGTTATGTCCTCGTTCTTTCATCTTCCTCTCCACCCTCTCCTGACAGTTGTTTCATAGCGCAAGCAACTGCTTTGAGGTTTGCTTCCTGTTACCACACCTGCCGAAATATGGGCCCAGATATTATTTCTATATGGGACGATTTTAGACCACCCTCCAGACACTTAGGGTGACGGTGGCTGTGGAAGATACTCGCAGAGAAAATATTTATTATTATTATTATTATTATTATTATTATTATTATTATTATTATTATTATTATTATTATTATTATTATTATTATTATTATTATTATTATTATTATTAAAACCAATTATGGATCAGATAGTCCATATTTTCATTTAAAATTTTGGTGTTGTTATTCGTGAACGATATTCTTTCAATTTTATTTTTCACTAAACGAGGGTATATTCTCACATATATATATTCCAAGTGGTGATGCATCTCTCTCTCTCTCTCTCTCTCTCTCTCTCTCTCTCTCTCTCTCACACACACACACACACACAGACATGTATATGTGTATACGTACTAAATGTGATGTAGTATATCTGTTACGTAAGGCCTGGATCGTATAAAACGTTTTTTTAAGAAATCAGGTAATTCAGAACCAAAAAATAAGTAAAATAGAATAAAATAAATAGATAAATAAAAATGTTCGAGTAAATTTTATTGGACGATAAGTTATGTCGTTCATCGTAGAAGAAATTTTCCTTCTCCCTAATACACCTGAGCGGTGATTTAGACACTAGTTATCCTCAAAAAAAAAAGAAAAAAAAAGAAAAAAAAAGGACATGGCATCATTTTCAAACTTCTCTCGACGGTGCCCAGTCACACCTTGGTCTCTGGCACTGAAATAGTCGAGATTCACATCTCACGATTCTTGTTCATTTCTGTTTTTTTTTTCTTTTTTTTCGCGTCTCCCATTTGCATTTACGTAAAACAGACCGGGTTTTCTAGCAGGTCGTCGAAGCCACTGAGGCTTAGGATTTTGTTGATCTTATTTGAGATGAAAGTTAGCTATGATCGCGAGTCTGGCACCGCTATGCTAGGTGTCAGCAACGACAACACATTCCTCCACCGGGCCGTGGCAGAAAGCTTCATGGGCCGCGGCTGAGAGTTTCATTATAGAGAGAGAGAGAGAGAGTGTCTCGGGCGCTGACACTCAGGTGAAACCCTTTGACTCGTGTTACCTATTCATATTGATATTAATTGGAGTAATTGTCAAGTTTGGATATGACAGGTAAATAGTAAGGATTCAGATAGATTGTGATTGTCTGGTTGGAACTTTTACTCCTGTGGTGAAGAGATCTTGATGTTATTCAACATTATCCACTCTGTCAATCATTTACACTATCTCTCTCTCTCTCTCTCTCTCTCTCTCTCTCTCTCTCTCTCTCTACGCATTGTGTAGTTCATCTCAACAGCTTCGAATTTTCAGTTTTCTGTTAAAGAACAGTATTGTGGCAGCTTCGTCCGTCCGCATTTTATTGTGTCGCCTTAAAATAGATAAATAAATAAAAAAAACTACCGAGGCTGTAGGGCTGCAAATTGGTATTTTGATCATCCACCATCCAGTCATCAAACATGCCAAATCTCAACCCTCTAACCTCAGTAGTTTCAACTTTATTTTAATTTAAAAGTAGCTAATGGTAGCCATGGATCGTGCATCTGGCAGCGTTTTCTAGAAGCACAGGACGCACCTTCACTCCACCGCATCTGGTGAGCAACTGAAGCCTATACCGGTCATGGCTGATGGCTTTATGCAGCATTACACGTTGTTTTTGTTTGTACTTCAAAATCCACACTTTCATTTTCTGCTTCATTTGTTGCATACGCTTGGCCCTAGTTCGGTTTTACCAGTACTCCGTGACACACCTCTTCTCTGCTTTGAATTTGCATTCGCTTTCACCTGCGTTTCCTTAGAAACCTTCAGGCTCTATCTCTGAGCCTCTCCTGCATCTCGTAACTATAGTAATCAGTCAGTACTTCGTCTTAGGTGGACACCCTGTTCATGCATTTCACTCATAAGAATTGTCACTTCTCATTTCTAGACGTCTCGACACAAATTTTGATTTTATCAAGGCGACTTTTAATGTGCGCAGCAAATTATCTGCAAAGTCTGAAGCCGTTCAGATCTGTAGGTCATCAGGGGTTGGGGGTATGGAAAACACAACTTAAGTGTATAATATATATATATTATATATAATATATATATATATATATATATATATATAGATATATATATACACATACATACACACACAAAAATTAAACAATATTTGTAGTATGAAAGTTTGTACTTAAAATGTCACGGTGAAGTGATAGAAAAATCATATATATATATATATATATATATATATATATATATATATATATATATATGTATGTATATGATATATATATATATATATATATTATATATATTATATATATATGTGTGTGTGTGTGTGTGTGCGTGTGTGTCAGTATTTGTTCGTGTTTGTGGTAGCAGATTATCTTAGTTTTGAATATATTTACATAATATGTTTTTATTACGCGGGATCCCTCTCGCTTGACTACAAATAACCCTCTCTCTCTTCTCTCTCTCTCTCTCTCTCTCTCTCGTATAATTTGTATTAAGTAAATGAAAAATACATGCCGTAGTTAACTACTTATGCAATGCGCAATGCATCCTTTTTTATCGCGCCGAGGGAAGCCTCTTGTTGCAAGAGCATTGCAAGAAACCGAGGTCTAAAGACGGCGTTTTGTAAATTTTTTTTTTTCAGGTTAGTCTATTATTTTTTTGTTTCATCGTTGAACTTCTCCAATAATTTTTCCTTGGGGGATATTTGCATTGCTCTGTGGGCAATTTTACACACCTCAAAATTGAGACAACACAGAGACTTGTAATATTAGGCCGTATGTAAGGTAGTTAAGGTATGTCCCAATATGACAGCAGTCATTTTAACACTCATCTTTGAGTGAATGCTTCAGGTTGGAACTGGAACACCCTTGTGTAGCAATCTTCCATGGTCTGGAACACCCTTGTGTAGCAATCTTCCATGGTCTGGAACACCCTTGTGTAGCAATCTTCCATGGTCTGGAACACCCTTGTGTAGCAATCTTCCATGGGCTGGAACACCCTTGTGGAGGCAATTTCCAATGGCTGACCCTTGTGTAGCAACTTCCATCCCTTCCAATTGGTCCCTGGACAACCCTTGTGTAGGCAATCTCCATGGTCCCTGACTTGTGTAGCCACCATGTGGCCTGACAACCCTTGTGTAGCAATCTCCATGTTCATGGCTGGAACACCCTGTGTTAGCCCACTCTTCCATGGACTGACACCCTGTGCAATCTTCCAGACTTGCCTCCACTTCATGCACAGACAAGATACAAAGAAAGAGAATCAACCAAGTTTCTCGTGAGTGTGGAACATGCATCCTGTGTTTTGCTTTTTATATATAAACTGTGGGCATGTATTAAAGGCAGAGTGTAGGTTCATGTATGTATATGTGTATGTGTGTGTGTGTGTGAGAGAGAGAGAGAGAGAGAGAGAGAGAGAGAGAGAGAGAGAGAGAGAGAAAACTAATCGTCCTTCAATAAACGAGTCAATTTCGCCTGTTTCATGTAAGGCGCACTCTGCTATTAGTTTCGTTCAAAGATAACATCCACTTTAAGGATATTTTTTTTATTTTGTTTTTTGACTGTTGACGGCCAGATGCTGTTTTAAGGGGCTGTGCAATTTGCTTATTGAAGGTTTGATAAAAAACGGTGACCTGCCGGTAATTTTCTTGTCCTACAATTTTACGTCATGAATTAATTTATGTGACAAGTAAAGTGCATGTCTTGAAGGCAGCGACTGTAATATATACATACATTTTTTTTCAATTTGTGTTGTTGTCGTTTTTGTACGATCATGTTATTATCGAGTTCTTGACATTGACACGGCACGTATTTTTTTGCTGTGTCAGACCAGATAATTATATAAGAAGTACAGATGATAATGGTTAGTAAACTCGATAATAGCGTTGTCTTTCTATGTTAAGATCTATACAGAAAAATCTCTGTATAGATTTCAGCATATCAAGACGAGTTAAGTTGTAATGGACTCTGCTCTCTTATTTCCGGGCTTACTGTCTGATATTATAACACTAACAATGATATTCCATTAAGTATTAAATCGCGCGTGGGGGTGTAGGCAACCTTGTTGTGTGAATGAAAAAGGGAAGTCCATCTGGAAAATGGATTTAACAAAGGTAGACAGATGAGAGCTTCATTCAAGTGTCCTGTTCGGTTTTTGGAACAATTTCAGAATTGGTATTTTTGTGCATATGATGCAACTGCGCGTGCACTCGTAATCAACATTATGCTGTATATGTTATGAGTGCCCTGTCACTCCATTACGCTTTGGTTTTGTAGTGGTGATTCCGTTTGTATGTATGTATGTATATATATGAATCTTATCACATTACCGTGATTCATATACGTACATCGAGCCACAAATGTCGTTTAGTATCTAATTCGCTCTACCTCGGAATTATTATATTTTCATATATGTTAACCGAAGGGGATTTTTTTAGTCGATAAGAAATTCGTCCGCTCACGGCCGCTGTGCGGCCTAGTATAGATGCTACAATGTTCGTCAATAATTTGTTGGGTTCGATGGTTCGCGCCCGTTATGCGACGAATTTCGTATCGACTAAAAAATTCACCCTCGGCTAACATATATGAAAATATATTAATTCCGAGGTAGGGCGAATTAAATATCAAAGGACATTTGTAGCTCGATGTATATATATATATATATATATATATATATATATATATATATATATATATTTTATATATATATATATTTAATGTATTTTGTGTGTCTGGATGTATGTGTGTGTGTCTGTACCTTTTCCTCTTGGGGTTGGCCCGACCAAGGCGGGATGTAACATTGGGACGGGATTGCCAACCTCGAAAATTGTTCCACAGATTTGCAATGAGACCGAGACGATAGCGCCGGCCATTTATCGAACGTGGTTTTACTGAATGACCTTGTCACTAACGTTTGTGTATCTACGATTTGGTAGCTGCTGTCCCGGTTGTCCTTCTCTAGCGAGCAAAATGTAGGTATATTCCTGCAGTAAGTTTTACCTCGAATCTGTGACTCGGCCACCTCAAGCCAGACGGCAATGTAAACAAATACCGCCCGAAGATTTCCCAGGTCGGATTACGAGGTATTTTCTCCCACCAGGAATATTCCAACTGAAAGCGTTTGGGGGACTGAGCTGAGAAATTGTTAGACAGCGGATTCAGTTACGGATGTATTTAATAATTCTTGGATGGAGTTCCTGGTCACACTTGTCAAAGTGGTCGTTCAACACATGAACTGTGCAACTTGCAATAGTCTCTCTCTCTCTCTCTCTCTCTCTCTCTCTCTGCTTCTCTGTGTGTCCTGGGCATGTGTTTGTTTTCTTCATATCTATATGTCTCCTCTTTATCACTGTTCAATAATTCTCTCTCTCTCTCTCTCTCTCTCTCTCTGCTTCTGTTTGTCTTGACCATGTGTCTTTTTCTCCATATCTATATGTCTTCTCTTTATCACAGTTTAATAATTCTCTCTCTCTCTCTCTCTCTCTCAACTGACCTTGATATTTTATTCATTAACAAATATTTACTCCGTATGATGATGTTTGCATTATTTTTTCATGGCCATATTGGAGCAATTCCCCTGTCGTAAATAAAGATGGATAAGCCAAAATTCACCTGGGAGGTAAATCAGTGTTTCATTCGGCTCTGTTTGGACCTTCAACATTTTCGAAAGATGTCATAGGAGGTATATATATGTGTTTTTTTTAACCCCTCTCAAAAAAAGAAAAAAATTCTGGATTTTCAATTTGAACCATGAAACAATGTTTCTCTGTCATGAATTGACAATACAGGGTGTCCATAAAGTCCCAGGACCATTCTGAGCAATAAATACTTGTAATGGTACTGGGAGTTTATCGACACCCTGTATTGTCATACATGAGAGAGAGAGAGAGAGAGAGAGAGAGAGAGAGAGAGAGAGAGAGAGAGAGAGAGAAACATCGTTTCATGGTTCAATTTGAAACCCAGTTTTTTTCGGGGGGTTAAAAAACTCTTATATACATCCTATGATATCTTTCGAAAATGTTAAAAAAATAATTTTGACTTCTAAAAGCCACCGTAAACGGTTACAAAGTTGGTGACGAAAGGGACAGTTGAGCTGATGTTTTGAGTTTCGAAGCAATTTTATCAGTAAATAGTAACAAAAGAAATTAGATGTTGGTACATTGAAGATTATTTTGAGCCTCAGAAAGGCAAATCAAACAAATGGATGTGCAAGAATGTAAAATAGCCACCAACCCAGCAATTTTTTTATATTTGACTACCGTAATATTTTGGCGTATAAGTCGACCTAAGATAAGTCGACCCCCAATTCTGAGTAAATTTTTATGATTTTAACTAATATCGGGTATATTAGTCGCTATAAATGAGGCCGAACCGTACGCTCAAAATAAGCAGCAGGGTAAAACGTATCATATAAAATAACCTGAATGTTATTACGGTACATATGTTTGCTCTACTTACCATAAGAAATACAGGTAATATACTTGGTGTATTAACAAATCTGTGTAATATATAAAAGATGAATACCGGCAAATATGATTAGAAATGACGAAAAGAAAGATACGTTACATACATAGTTACCTCAACAAGGCTGTTATTGTTATTAGCCAACTGTAAAGCCTGGATTCCTGTACCGATATGCCAAAATAATAAAGATTCACTTTTTGTTACCGTAGATAAGTCGACCCCTAACCCCCTTTTTGGGCATGATTTTTTTGGGGCTAAAGGGTCGACTTATACGCCGAAATATACGGTATTTAAAAACAAGGAAATTTGACTTCTTTAAAGAAAAAGAAGGAAATTTGACGCTCTCCAAAAGAGAAATTTGACGTTTTCCAAAAGAGAAATTTGACGGTTTTCAAAAATAAAAAATAAATTAAATTTATAAAAAAAAAATAATAAATTGATAAATTTGACGTTTTTCCAAAAAAGGAAATTTGACGGTTTTCAATATAGAAATTTGGCATTTTTCAAACAAGAAATTTGCCATTTTTTAAAAAAGAATTTGACATAAAAATAGTTGAAATTTTTCAAAAAAAGAAATGTTGACATTTTTCAAATAAGAAATTTGACATTTTTAAAAAAAGCAATTTGACATTTTTCAAAAGAGAAATTTGACTTGTTTTCAGAAAAAAAATTACATTTTTAAAAAAGAAATTTGCCGTTTTCCAAAAACGAAATTTGACGTTTTTCAAAAAAGAGATTTGGCATTTTTTGAAAAAAGAAATTTAACATTTTTCTAAAAAAAATTGACATTTCTAAGAAAAATTTGACGTATTCCAAAAAAGAAGTTTGGCTTTTTATCAAAAAGGAGATTTGACATTTTTCCAAAAAAGAAATTTAACAGTTTTCTAAAAAAAAAAAAAAATTGACATTTTTCTAAAAAGGAATTTGACGTTTTTCTAAAAAGAAATTAGAAAATTTTTATAGAAGATATTTGGAATTTTTCAGAAACGCAATTTGACATTCTCCCCCCCCCCACTACTGAAATTAAAAAAGAGAAATTTATATTAAAATAATAGAAATGAAAAAAATTTGACATTTTAAAAAAAATTTATCTTTTTCAAAAAAGAAAATTGACAATTGAAAAATAAATTGACATTTAAAAAACTGATATTTCTCAAAAAGAAATTTCACATCAAAATAAAAACTTTGACATTTTACAAAAAAGAAATTTTAACATTAAAATTTTTTTTTTTTCAAAAAAAGGAAATTTTGACATTAAAACAAAAACTGACTTTTTTCAAAAAAGAAATTTTGACATTTGAAAAAAAAAAAAAAAAAAAAAGGAAATTTGACATTAAAACAAAAACACATTTTTCAAAAAGGAAATTTGACCATTCCCCAACCCTCCAAAAAATTTGAATTTCAAAAAACCCCCTCCAAAAAAAAAGTTTTTTAAAAAAAAGACAGTATAAAAAAAGACTTTGTACAAAAAATTTTGAAACAACCCCCCTAAACAAAAAAAAGTTTTTAAAAAAAAAGAACAGTATAGGACTTTGTAACCCCGGCAGACTATTTTCAACGCCTGAAAGGCAAACGAAAACTGCCGAGAGAGAGAGAGAGAGAGAGAGAGAGAGAGAGAGAGAGAGAGAGAGAGAGAGAGGCGGGCAAAAGCTCACTGAAATTCCCCCGAAGGGAAAAAGTGCTGTGTCTCATCCCACAATTAATCTTCCCTTTGTTTTCCGCTCTTCTCGTTCCTTCCAAATTTTGAGAGCTGTGAACTCTTCAGTTTGTCCTCGCTGGCTTTGGGTTTTTTGTGTCCTGTCCTCGTTTCTCATTTGTTTTTCTTATGGAGATTGAATTGCATTCAGGGATGGAGTGATTTTCCCTTAGACTACTTTGTTTTTGTTGTTGTTGTTGTTGTTGTGTTGTTATTCTTGTTCTTGTTCTTGCTGTCGTTGTTGTTGCGGGGTTAGGAAAGGTCTATGGAAGAGCCTAAAAAGGTTCTGGAAAAAGGGGTTTTGCTTTGAGTTAAAGATGCAGAAGTTTTAGGATTGGATATTTATGATTTGTTTACTAGAATGAAAATGTTAAAAATAAATGATGTGGATGTTAAACAGCACAGAAAAAATTATTATTATTAAAATGTAGCGTATTTCTTTTAATTTTCGTTGGCGAAGCGACGCGCTATTTGACCATAGATTTTGGCAAGCGCCCTGAGTAAGCTGGGGGTCGGATCAAGCCATGCTCCAAGAATAAGCCTATATAATGATATATGTTGCCTGTTTTCTGGTCGTGGGTTATTATATAGAGGCATTGATTTTGTATTAATATTCATATATATATGTTTTAAATACTATATATGTTTAAAACTTTTGCTTTGTGTGTGTGTTTCAAACACTATTTCGTTCTCGTCTCCAGCTTAATTTTGTATTGTACATAATTTTCTTCTTCTTTTTTTCTTCTTCTTCTTCTTGTCATGAAGATTGAAATGTGGTGCATGGAACCCTTGCCTGCTTGCCTCAAAAAAAAAGAAAAGAAAAGAAAATTCTGGCTGCTATTTTCCAAGAACCAATTACCACACTACCTAAGATCGTCTCCAAAAAGGCAGTTAACTGAATGTCGATTAGTCTCTCTCTCTCTCTCTCTCTCTCTCTCTCTCTCTCTCTCTCTCTATCTGTGAGTGAATATGTAAAATTTTTGATAGTTCATTTGAACTCCTTTAGATGTGCCTCATATATATATATATATATATATATATATATATATATAGATATATATATATATATATATATATATCATATACACATACATACATACACATTGTTATCTCTCTCTCTCTCTCTCTCTCTCTCTCTCTCTCTATATATATATATATATATATATGTGTGTGTGTGTGTGTGTGTCTATATATATATACATACACATTGTTCTCGTTTGGAAATTTCATATATAACTAACAGTTAGCATCATGGGAAAAAACTACAGTGCCATGTATGTTATGAAAATATGTGCAGAACTGCACTTCATATAAACTGTTATTTTTTCTGTGATGTTTCAAGGGTGGATAGAAAATATTTGGAAATATGTTTTATGAAGTTCATTTTCCTGGTGGGAGTTTGCCTAAAATGCTGCGCGCTGCCAATTAGTGGCTTTTGAACGAGTTTATAGTCACATTTTCAAAGTTCTTTCCGAGGGACCATTTCGCCATTATGCCTACTTTTGGCGAATCGTTGTTTTAGACATTATTATTTTCAACTTTTTTTGGGATTGGCGAATGCCTGTTAAATAGGATAGCATTTCATAATTAAAACAAGGCGTAATCTAACCTCCAGCTTTCTCGGGGGCGCGTGCTAAAATCTACGGTCATATAGAGCGTCGTTTCACCAACGGAAATTAAAATAAATACGCTTTATTTTATGAAAAATTATTTTTTTGTGCTATTTAAGATGCACATTATTTATTTTTTACGTTTTGATTCTATTAAATCATAAATATCCTATCCTAAAATTCCTTTATCTTTACCTCAACGCGAGACACCTTTCTCAGATCTTTTTTAGGCTTTTCCATAAGGATTTCCTAACCCCCAACAAGAACGGAAACAAGAACAATCAGAACAGCAAAGTTGTTTCTAGGCTTTCTCCCTCAGGAATGTTTATAGTTTAGAACGTGGAATATGTTTCCGTGTTTTCCACGTCAAGATCTTAAGGAAATTAAAACCATTAATGCTTCTTCCGTTTGGAGAAACGGTTGCTGCCAACATTGGCTGGATCTAGAGAGATCACAAGGCAGTGTTTGAGTGTATCATTCATGCACCTACACAGAATGTTCAGCGCCTCAGTGGCGTGATCGGTATGGTCTTGGCCTGCCACCTCGGTGGCCGCGAGTTCGATTCTCGTGCTTCCCATTGAGGGGTGAGAGATGTGTAGTATTTCTGGTGATTAGTAGTCCACTCTCGACATGGTTCGGAAGTCACGTCAAGCCGTTGGTCCCGTTACTGAATAACCACTGGTTCCATACAACGTCAAAACACCATGCAAACAGAAATACACAGATGGCTCATCAGCAGTGCGTAGAATTCCCAACACAAGTGCGCAGCTCATCTCTGTCTGGGATTCACTCTATCACTTTGTGATTGTTAATGCCCTCTCTCTCTCAAGTACCTCTTCCTCTCCGTCTGTTCAGCGCTTTATGCCTACTCCGGGAGTAAGACTATAAACTACTTGCTTCTTGTTGTTGTTCTTATTGGGGGGTAGGAAAGCCCTATAGAAGAGCCCAAAAAGGTTTGAAAAAGCTATTTCGCGTTGCGCTAAAGATACAGGAATTTTAGAATAGGATATTTGTGATTTATTTATTAGAATAAAAATGTAAAAAAAATGTACAGAACAATTATTTCTAGTGAAATAAAGTGTATTTACTATTTTAATTTTCGTTGGTGAAACAATACTCTATTTGACTATAGATTTCAGCTAGCACGCGCACCGAGTAAGGTGCAGGTCGGATCATGCCTTGTTAGGTTTATCTCCCTTTATTTCTGCTAATGCTTTGAACTATCCGATCTTTTTAGTAACTTTGTACTGGTCTCCGTAGCTCTACCCCCTCCTTTCAATTCATACAAAGCATACACACTATATAAACAATTCACATGATATAGTTCAGCCTTTTCCATTCCCCTTCCATTCACCATTCACATTTCAGTCCACGAGGCACAGTTGGGTGAACATTATCGTAGTATATCCAGATTTTGCTTTCTATGGTCGGCCGCTCTCCTCCATATTTTGACATAGACCCCGCTACTGTAGTGGATTTGCGTGTGACTTGAGTCCCTACCCAAATACATTTGCCAAACAGCTGCTTCACTAATGCTCCATCTTCCTGGTTTCAATGTACCCCGTTATCTTACTCTGGTTTCTAAATATCTGTCACGTCACACTACTATCAGCGACTCCCCTACAGATCTGGTAGCCAGAGTTGGCTCCCAGCTGCAGCCAGCGCGGAATCGGTCGAATGTATTTCTGGCGATTAGAAATTCATCTCGATGTGATGGGGTTCGGATCCCACAATAAGCTGCAGGTCCCGTTGCTAAGTAACCAGTTGGTTCCTATAGCTGGTTCACTTAAGGTAGATTCTTGGATGAACCCTATGCTTACGAAACGTTTGTTTGGTGGCAGCTGATTGGCTGGTACCGGGAGGTAGGCAGCTCCCAGCCAATCAGCGGCCGCCAAATAAACGTCTCGTAGACATGGGGCTCACCCAAGAATCTACCTAAAGTGAACCAGGTATAGCAACGTGAATGGGAAAAAAAAAATCTAATCCTTCGGGCCAGTCCTAGGAGAGCTGTTAATCAGTTCAGTGGTCTGGTTAAACTGAGATATATATTGCACTTCCTTTGAGATCCCTTATTATCTGAGTTTTAGCGTCACTCCATACACGAAGATATTGAGGTATCCTCGTTGCAGATCCACTTTGCTTTCGTCGTGGCAACTTTTCATGGCCCAAAAGATTATCTTTGTCACTGTAAGGTCATATTCTTCATATTCTCCAAATGTTCTTTTGGCCTCTTCGTAATAAATACTATTTGAACAACTCACTGCGCGTTCCCTCCGAGTTCTTCTTCTGTCTCTGTGATGATCGCTTGTATTGTCTCTTCCTAGAATGCCTTCTTTATTCGTATATATATATATATATATATATATATATATATATATATATATTGATAATGCCACGGAGGAGGGAAAATGAAAAACCAAGACTTGCCCGAGACCATTCGGTCTTAACGACCCTTTGCTAAAGGCAGTTCACGTTTTTCATTTTCCTCCGTGGCATTACTTTTATTTATACAGTAAGCATCACGTCTTACATATTGCGTGATCAAGGTATTCGTATATATATATATATATATATATATATATATATATATATATATATATATATATATATATATATATATATATACTATATATATATATATATATATATATATATATATACTATCATATATAGAGGTATGTGTGTGTGTGTATTTGAAGATAAAAGGCCCTATAACTTTATTTGAACGTTGCAACCATACATCACCAGTGAACCGGGGCACGGAAGGAAGTGCACATATATAGTTTTTTGTTTTATTTCATCTTAATTTTTTGGGCTTAGGGTAATAATCGTTTCATCGCTTTCCGTTTCATCTGTTCCTCGTTGGACGAGTGGTCTGCGTGCTCGCCTAACAATTCTGTAGTCCCGAGTTCGATTTCCCGCTCTGCGTTTAGAAATTTATTGCTCGATATAATATGGTTCGGATCCCACAATAAGCTAGTATATGTCCCCTTGCTAGGTAACCAATTGGTTCCTGACCACGTACAAGTATCTAATAAAATCCTTCGGGCCAGCCCTAGGAGAGCTGTTCATCAGCTCAGTGATCCGGTGAAACAGAGATATACTTGACTATTTGTTCGTTCGTCTCTTCCGTCGGTGAGGACGTACACAAATAGCCTATGAACTCCTATATTAAGAGTGCGGGCCTCATATCCATGCCATGCGCCTTCATACTCATACTGGTCCTGAAGTCTGTTCATTCTCTTCATACCATATACTAAAACACACACGAGAGATACCACGGTCTGAGTTCATTAGTCTTTGTTTGAAAAAAAGAGAGCCCGTATATCACGTTAGAAATGGCTAGTTTAATCTGTCCTTGTCTCTGAGGGTCGTATGGCGTATTGCCCACGTTCCGTTCGTGTGTCGACGTTACGAAGTTGGTGTGATGCTCTCTCTCTCTCTCTCTCTCTCTCTTCTCGCTCTCTCTCTCTCTCTCTCTCTCTCTCTCTCTATATATATATATATATATATATGTGTGTGTGTGTGTGTGTGTGTGTGTGTGTGTGTGTGTGTGTATAATCAAATCAATACGACCTACATCGTTCTGTCAGTCAGTTAGTCTGATGTGTTTGTCATTTCAGTAGGAGTTTATGCAGTTGACGCCTTTGAGCTACTTCGAACAACCAGGAGAGGCGAAGTGGGTCGGGCATACGCCTGTTTTCGAGTGAAAGACCGTCGACTTGTGATTAATCCAGGACCTACACGCAGCTACAGTTCCGGGAGTGAATACCAGACGATCGGAACCTTAATTTAGAAAGCGCGGGCAGTGATCGGGGAATATACCTAGACAGTGTTAGGGGGTGGGGGGTGGGAGACTGTCGACCAACGTGGCTCTCTGACTAAACAATATTTATAGGTCTTAACTGGAGGTCTCTATTGTAATCTGGGCTGTACCGGATGTGCATCAGGAACTTGGGCCCTCTCTCTCTCTCTCTCTCTCTCCTGGGAAAGACTACAATTTTTAAAATTATATACTCTAGAAAGGAGAAGAGAACGCTACTTGATAATACAGGCATGGAAACAAATAGAAGGAATTGCCGAAAATATCATGGAGCTAAAAATATCAGAAAGAGCAAGCAGAGGTAGATTAATCGTGCTAAAAACTATACCAGGAAAACTAAGGAAAGCACACAGGACATTAATCCACTACGCACCAGCATCGACAATGCAGCGTCTATTCAATGCGTTGCCAGCTCATCTGAGGAACATATCAGGAGTGAGCGTAGATGTGTTTAAGAATAAGCTCGACAAATATCTAAGCTGCATCCCAGACCATCCAAGATTGGAAGATGCAAAATATACCGGAATATGCATTAGCAATTCTCTGGTAGACATTAGAGGTGCCTCACACTGAGGGACCTGGGGCAACCCGAACAAGATGTAAGGTCTGTAAGGTTGTGTTCAGAATTTCTCGTCACCTGGGAAATTGTTGGAAAAAGCTTGGCTAACGCGGTTTGCAAAGTCCCTCGAGTCTTTTTTTTGTTTTTGCTTATTTTTTGTGTACTTTAATCGATTGACACTGTTATCACATGTTTTGGTTTTCTATTGAAGAAAACTACTTTTTCTGTCCGCCCTCAGATCCTAATTAGATACTACAGAGGCTAGAGGGCTGCTAATTGGTATATTGATTACCACCCTCCAATCATTAAATACCCCAATTTGCAGCCCTCTAGCCTCAGTAGTTATTTGATTTTATTTAATGTTATAGTTAGCCATGATCGTCGGTGCCAACAGCACAGGCCACCACCGGGCCGTGACTGAGAGTTTCATACAACACTTCACGCTGTACAGAAAACTCGGAAACTTCAGCGCATTTTAAACTTGTTTATTTTGGCTTCCAAACTAGAAGTCGCTTCCATTTTGTCTCATTGTCCAGTTTGTATTTTCCTCAAGATTTTTCATCTAAAAAAAAAAATACAGCAATTGGGTTTTCTATTTTTGAATCTCTCCGTGTTTTTAGGTTCCCACGTTCCTCGTGAATATAAATTTTCTCTCCTTTGAATGTCTCTCTTTTGACACTCGTGAGTCCATAATCAAGCACTCGTTCTTTTTCACAATAATACCAGCGCGGAATCAGAGGAATGTATTTCTGGTGATTAGAAATTCATTTCTCGATTTAATGTGGTTCGGATCCCACAGTAAGCTGTAGGTCCCGTTGCTATTGGTTCCGCGCCACGTAAAAATATCTACAATCCTTCGGGCCAGCCCTAGGAGAACTGTTGATCAGCTCAGTGGTCTAGTTAAACTAAGTTATACTTAACTTTCCTCGTGCAAAACCTCTTATGAACTTTGGAAGGCTTGGAAATTCCAGCCTGGAAGTTATAAGGCTTGGAAATTCCAGCCTGGAACTTGGAAGGGTTGGAAATTCCAGCCTGGAATCTGGAAGGCTTGGAAATTCCAGCCTGGAACTTGGAAGGCTTGGAAATTCCAGCCTGGAACTTGGAAGGCTTGGAAATTCCAGCCTGGAACTTGGAAGGCTTGGAAATTCCAGCCTGGAAGTTATAAGGCTTGGAAATTCCAGCCTGGAAGTTATAAGGCTTGGAAATTCCAGCCTGGAACTTGGGAGGCTTGGAAATTCCAGCCTGGAACTTGGAAGGCTTGGAAATTCCAGCCTGGAACTTGGAAGGCTTGGAAATTCCAGCCTGGAACTTGGAAGTCTTGGAAATTCCAGCTTTTCAAGGCTGAACATATCTAAGATGTCGGTCTTATGAGCAATGATACGATGTAAGGTTTACTGACCTCTTGTAAGTGTATATAAATACTACTTAGTGGCGTTCTCACCGAGTGAAGCGATGGAGTCGGCTCTTTTGGTGTATATGTATATATTATATATATATTATAATATAAATTATATCATATATATAAGATATTAATCTATATATAAAATATATATTATACAAGTACAGACATACATACATACATACATACATACACTACATTACATATCATACTACATACATACATACATATACACCAAAAGAGCCGACTTCATCGCTTCACTCGGTAAGAACGCCACTAAGTAGTATTTATCGCTTACCTCATTAATTCTAGACGTCGTTTCTGTATTTGATCTTCTGAAGGGAGGAGGGATTCTCAAGTCAACGCCAGAGAATTATGCTTAAAAAATTTTTTTGAAAAATTTTTTTTGGGGTGGGGGGAGATTCCCGTCTTTACCACTACAGTTTCATATTTAAGACTATATTTTCAAACGGCTGTATAGAGTTTCAAGGTAGTGTTTAAGTAACAGGTTCAAAGCCAGTAAAATCGAAAATCACTTTCGGTCGACGTACTTGTGAAGTTATATAAGAATTTGGAGCCAGTTGAAGTTCGCTTCCCAAGTTTATAAAATAAGTCGAATTGGATTTGCAATAGAGCGGATTTCCCCGTTTAATAAAATTGTTGCATATGATAAGATGCAATAAAAGGGCGCGAAACAGCATGAATAAAGAATATTCTTTCATATTTGATGAAGTGACTTTGAACGGTGATGAGGATATTCATATGCTAAATACTGTTATTCTTAGTTGCTGCTACTGCTTGTGCCAATAATAATAATAATGAGTTGAGGACCAAACGTGAGGAAAGTCTTTGACGCTGAGAGAGAGAGAGAGAGAGAGAGAGGAGAGAGAGAGAGAGAGAGAGAGAGAGAGAACACTTCTCATTTCCACGTAAACGTTTTCATTCTATCGCGCGCTTCTGCCGTCAAGGAATGGAATAAGTAAGTAAGAGCGTTTCGCGTTCCTTTTAGTCAAACGAATCCTTCTTTGGTCCTCGTGCGTTGTCCAGAGGCGGAGTTCCCGCCGTCCTCGCCAGGTCTTTGTCCCGCTGGGCTTCTGAACTTGGCCAATCTTCGCCCAACTTTCCCGCCTCTAAAATAAGTCTTCGTCCAGAGGATCTCGCCAAAACCACAACAAATTTGGGTTGAAGTGCTTTCCACGCTTCCACCCGTATCCCAGCTGGTACGCCTTCAAGCAAACTTTAGGATTTTATCTTCGTAATAAATCTTGCGGGATGTCGTGAGGAGGGAAAGTTCATTAACCTAGTTTTGGCGCGTTCATTCATCTCTAAATTTGGGGGGAGTAGAAGTTTTCAAGATAAAACGCAGGCGTGCTTCTGAATACAGAGTCGAGGGGACACTAGTAATCTAAGCTGGCTCGATGAAACCCTTCATCGCTCGCAAGGAATCTCCTGCATGCGCAGCGCTTGAAGGCGTAGGCCTAGTCTGCATACGCATGGGCTCTTCAAGACCCCGTTTTTACCAACGTCACTCCCCCATCTTCTAACTGCAGCCTCCTTGGCGAGGAATGTTGTTTAATCCTCTCATTCCACGTTTACCTCCTCTGACGATCTTCCTTTCTACGTTGAGCTGCCTCTTCCGTGTCGAGCATTTCTCAGGCCGCTTCCGTTATTTTGTAGTTTGAAAAGAAGTCACGTGTTCCGCGCGGGAGAATTGTCACTTCACAAACTGCTCGCGTGCTTGAGGAGGCGAGTGGGCTGGCTGCCCCGAGGCGAAGAAGAAGAAGAAGAGCTTCACGTTCTCCCGGTGCTGAATTCCGGTTTGCCGTGACGACGGAGGAACTTGGGAGCTGTTTTGGCTAATGTTTGTCAGCCTTGATAGGATCACAATCTCCCCATCGTTTTGCGTGGCGTCAGTGACTTTCTTTCGTTTTTAGGAATGTTGACAGATCTCAGATCATGCTCGAGCATTTATTTTTTTTAATTACCAACAACACGTTTCATCTAATAGATGGTCCCAGAGCAGATTGAGATAAAATGAGCTGACATGTTCATTTCATAACTTGGTTTGATTAAAGACTGAAAATCCTGTATAGAAAGTATTCACTTCACTCTTTCTCTTTCTAGTCTGTTGTGCAGGACTTTCTTTGTCCCCTTTTCTCACTCTCCCCCCCCCCCCCCCCCCCCCACAACAAAGAGTTCCGATACTCGACAAATTACCTCAAGAAAATGTACATTACTTAAGAAGCTTTGTATCATTTCCAATTTCCACGTAGAATGCCAAATCTTCTAAGTAATAACAACGGCAGCCTTATTTCTCTTCCTTTGTCACTCCACTTCCATAAAGGAGGGTTCGTTTACCTGGGCGTTATGGGTATCAATCTACGGCATGTCTCCGAACCACTGCTTTCATCAGGATTACATGATGTGCTACCTTCTCTCGTTTTGTGCTTCCCTCACTCTGCTCATTAGAGACAAATTCCACGAAGGGAAGAGAAACGATCGGGTACTTAAAGACCTTTTGGTAGCGCCTCAGTGGTGTGATCGGCATGGTCTTGGCCTGCCACCTTGATGGCCGCGAGTTCGATTCTCAGGCATTCCACTGAGGTGTGAGCAGATGTGTAGTATTTCTGGTGATGGAAGTTCACTCTCGACGTGATTCGGAAGTCACGTCAAAAGGCGTTGGTCCCGTTGCTGAATAACCACTGGTTCCATGCAACGTAAAAACGCCATACAAATAATCAAGGCCTTGCAACACAAGTCACTGATACACCTTTTACCCTAAAGGGAATAACTCCACACCATCGCCATTATTGGTGCTATGCTCTGCCGTCGACAGGTACACCACAATTCTCTGCT
>NC_087201.1:33004253-33011753 GCF_015104395.2 Macrobrachium nipponense | reverse complement strand
TCATTTTTTTGTCCTCAGTTGCTTGTCAAAAGAAAGCTGGGTCGAATGCATTTTGAAAGGTTTTTAAAGATTATCCACTTTTTTTCGATGGATTCTTGCATTAAAATTTGTTTGTTTTTGTGTTTTTTTGTTTTGTTTTGTTAGGCATGTATTTGATTCTTATAATAAACACACATTTGTGTTGCGTATTGGTCTATATAAATCATTTTTGGTGCATAGTGTACATCGGTGATTCTTAAATGGTGATTGTTGCAGACTTTTAAAAAATGAAATACATCTTTTGCTTGTAGTTATTTCTTAGAATATTTTCTTGGCGAGTAGGTTTTTATTATTATTATTATTATTATTATTATTATTATTATTATTATTATTATTATTATTATTATGAACTGACGCACTTTTAAACGGAACAAGTCTTAAATGTTATATTGTAAATTCCCAGAGAGTAGCATAACCCTATATTAAGCAGTGATTCCTAGACGTTTACGTAACCTGTTCAAATAATTGCACTCATGTTGAAGCTTTTCCAGGTACAAAAGGAGACTTATATTATAGTCTTAGCAAAACACTTAACCTCAGTAAAAGAAAGACCTGATTAGACAGTATAACCAAGCTCCAACTTTTCTTGTTGTTGCTAAAATATAGTAGTACTACGTCCCACTACCGGAAGCCTGACATATTTATATGTCCATTACTATTTCACTGACGCTAATCTTGTTGTTAGTTGTTTTAGGTAGCTCAGCGTTATTTACCATTTTAGTTTGTGAAATGTGTTCATCTCAGGATCTTCAACAACCCCCTTTTAGTTTCGTGAAAAGAAAACTATTGTGCCCGGCTCTGTCCGTCCGTCCTCACTTTTTTCTGTTAGCGTTTTTTTCTGGCCGTACTTTTTTCTGTCCGTTCGTTTTTCTGTCCGCACTTTTTTCTGTCCGTACTTTTTCAGTCCGCACTTTTTTCTGTCCATACTTTTCTCTGACCGTACTTTTTTTCTAACCGTACTTTTTTTCCGTCTGTACTTTTTCTGTCCGTTCGTTTATCTGTCCGCACTTTTTTTCTGTCCATACTTTTTTCTGACCGTACTTTTTTCTGTCTGCATTTTTTTCTGGCCATACTTTTTCTGACTACTTTTTTCTGGACCATACTTTTTTTCTGTCTTAATTTTTTCTTCATACTTTTTGTGTCAGTACTGTTTTCTGTCTGCATTTTTTTGTTTTTTCCGTCCTCCATATGTTAAAACTACTGAGGCTAAAGGTCTGCAAATTAGTATGTTGATCATCCACCCTCCAATCATCACACGTACAAAAGTCCAGCCTTCTAACCTCGCCATTTTTTATTCTATTTAAGATTAAAGTTAACCATGATCGTGCATCTGGTACCGATACAGGTGCCAACAACACGGGACACCACCGGACCGTGGCTGAGAGTTTCACAAGGCATTATACACGCTGTACAGAGAACTTGATTGCGTCGAAGAAACGCCTGCACATTTTTGACTTGTTTGTGTATTGCTGTGAGCATGCAAGAGCAAAACTAAATGAATATATAATATATTATATATATATATATATATATATATATATATATATATATATATATATGTATATATCATTTAAGCAAAAAATATCCTTTAATATGTAATTCGCTCTACCTCGGAATTGATATATTTTCATATATGTAGACCAAAGGGGAATTTTTTAGTTGATAATAATTTCGTCCTCTCGTGGGCTCGAACCACCGCCCAGCGGACAGAGAAGAAATCAGGACTTCAGTGACGTTATCGTTAACGTCACTGACAGTCTTGATTTCGTCTCTGTCCGCTGGACGGTGGTTCGAACCCACGACAGGACGAAATTATTCACTAAAAAACTCCCCTTCGGTTGTCATATATGAAAATATATCAATTCCGAGGTAGAGTGAATTAGATATGAAAGGACATTTGTAGCTTGAATATTTATATGAATCTCGGTGATGTGATAATTATTCATATATATATATATAATTATATAATATATATATATATATAATATATATATATGATATAGTTATATTTTTATTGAAAGCAAAGTTCTCGTACCATGAAAGGCCCTCCCATTACTCCATAGACAATGCCATGTCAGCGACAGCTGCACTCAACGTCTCTCTCTCTCTCTCTCTCTCTCTCTCTCTCTCATCTCTCTCTCTCTCTCTCTCTCTCCAGCTCATTTGGACCCGGTTACATGGTGATTATATTCGGTGCTTTTATTTCGCTTGTCTCTTTTTTTTCCCTGTTTATTCGGAAATTGTCTTTATTTATCTTTTTCTTCTTATTTATCTTTCATTATTTTTTTTTATCCTAAGTCAGATTATTAGCTGTAATTTGGTCTCTTTCCCACTTCGTAATCAGCAGCTCAGTGCTCATTTTTATGCGCATTTTATAGTTATGTTTTTTTGTGTGTGAGAATTTATTGACATATTTTCAAGTTTTGCATATCTAGGTGCACTTCTTGATTAATTTTTTTGTGCTCTTAACTAATTAAACATTTCCCAAAAGCGAGTTTATATGTTTATTTATTTATTTATTTATTTATATATTTATTTATTTATTTATTTATTTGTTTATTTATTTATTTTTTGCAACGCATCAGCGCCGTTCCTTCGTTTATCTCAGAACATCATTTGGAGGATGGTAATTTATGCTAATAGCAGAGGGTATTGCATTAGTGAGTCACTTGATATTCATTGTTCATTGGAGAGAGAGAGAGAGAGAGAGAGAGAGAGAGAGAGAGAGAGAGAGAGAGAGAGAGAATGTGCTTCTCTGCTGCAATTCATTGACTATTGTGGGCTATGGGACAGAGGAGTTTAATCTTTTTTTCAGTATAGAAAATTGTTCAATTCGACTAAAATGAGAGAGAGAGAGAGAGAGAGAGAGAGAGAGAGAGATTACTACCCCACAAGTCCTTCTTCACAGGTTGGCAGCCAATTTTCGTATCTCCCAAGACTCGATCACACCTCTTGAACTCGATCACTGCGCCATGATCTCTGCTCTCACGTACCGAATGTGGCGAACGTTACGACCAGTTACGACGATCTGTGTGAGAGGTCGCCTACGGCCAATTTGGATGATTGACGTCGATGGGGACCAAAGCCACGGGTTCCCAGATATTTTAGCCCAAATCATCCCCTTGATGGAATTTTCCTTTTTATTTTTTTTTTCAACAACGCCCTGTATTTGTTTGCAGTGTTTCTAGATTATATATATATATATATATATATAAATATATATATATATATATATATATATATATATAGTATTACATAGATAGATAGATAGAGAGATGCAGATTTAACCCTTTGCCGGGGGTGTGGGGAAATAGTGACTTCAGCGCACCTACCCCAGGCGCGGTACGCTGTAGGCATTACTTTATGTGTTTTTTTCAACGTCCCTTCGGCCCCTTGCTGCAACCCCTTTCAGTCCTTTTACTGAACCTCCTTTCATATTCTCTTTCTTCCATCTTACTTTCCACTCCATCTCACTTTCTTTCCCTCGGCTTAAATGGTATATTATTTTATATTCTACCCTTTGGAGGGAATAGAGGCAGGGTGGGATGCTCTCCTGGTTTTCAAGTAAGCTAAGTTTGCTAGAACCACTTTTCGGCTGTCCCCAGCAGACTATGGTATACTCATCTAAAACTGTGGGGTTCTAGTTGCTGAAAGGAAAGGCAAACCATCCAATGTGCCACAACCGTTTGCAGGAACCCAACTTACGCAGTCTGACGCTCATTTCCCGAAGCCGTCATGATGCCTGAGTGTTGCTTGAGACTGCCTGGATTATTTTCCAATGAGAGCTTCAAGGTAAGAAGTCCGTACTTTTGTATATTATGGAGGAAACAAGAGAAAACCATTAGCAAATTAGGTAGAATGCAGATGTCTAGTATAAAACAAGGACGTTGAGTTGTAGAGTTTAACAATTGAATCGAGCGCCTCAGTGGCGTGGTCGATATGATGTTGGCCTGCCACTTCGGTGTGGCCGCGAGTTCGATTCTCGGGCATTCCATTGAGGGGGGTGAGAGATGTGTATTTATGGTGACGGAAGTTCACTCTCGACGTGGTTCGGAAGTCACGTCAAAAACCGTTGGTCCCGTTGCTGAGTAACCACTGGTTCCATGCAACGTAAAAAAAACATACAAACAAAGAAACAATTGAATTGAATTGCCATACGTCAAAAGCATCTTAAAGGTTACTGAATGTCCGGAGCACTATAGCCTGTTCATTTCGAATTTGTAAACATCTCGCGAATTTGTTGCATGGTGTGTATTTGTACGAGAAGCATTCTAATTTTGGTCATGCCAAAAGGCACCTTTACTGGGAAATTCAAATAGGTGAGATCAGTAGACTCCTTTCTCTAAGAATAATTGAACACTAGCGAGTTTTACTATGAAGTTAAAGGATTTGCAGGCATCTAACAATAATGGGCGTAATGTCTGTCCATCCGTCTGTCATTCAATCACGGCCAAACGGCTGGTCCTATGGGCATGAAACTTGGCAAGGTCATAGTGGGGACTCCTAAGATGGTTTATAATGGGATTTTATCCCCCCCCCCTCCCTCCGAAGGGGGTGGGGGTGAGAAGGGATTCCCTGAAGCGGAACTGTTACCCCTGAAACGAGGCTGGCCACCCCCGTAGACTTCTTTACTTTACGAATTTTCATACATAATTTCTGTTTCTAGTGGGAAATGTCGGCGAAAGAACAAGATTCTGGGAGCCGCCATCCGTTGGCCTTTTAATTTCCTTCGTTAACTTGTGTAAGCGTATGCGTGTGTGTGTGTGTGCGTACGTGCGTATTGGTACAACCAAACCTTCCAAACAAATTGACGTCAAAGCTTAAATAATATTGCAAATACAAGTACAATCTCTCTCTCTCTCTCTCTCTCTCTCTCTCTCTCTCTCTCTCTCTCTCGTTTAATTAGGCCCAGCACCCGAGATTTAAAAGATGCAGGGAAAAGTCCGGTATTGTTTAAAGTAGTCTGTAGTCTTGAAAACAAATGCATTTATACATAATACGCGGATTATTATCGGTAAAAAAAAAAGGGTTCAAATGTATTCGTGAGGTACTAAAAATTTTTCTTGCTAATAATATACAGTGTTCCTGTTTATGCCAACTATTTCGTGTTAACAGAGGATGTCCGGGAGGAGCCACCATGGTGTCTGCTCTATATGCAGATGACATAGTCTTGGTAGCCGAGAACAGGGAAGAACTGGAGGGGAAGCTTGAAAGATGGAGATATGCCTTGGAGAGTCGAGGTTTAAGGATAAGCAGGAAAAAGACAGAACATGTGACAACCGAATTGGATGGCGACCAGCAAACAACAATCAAATTAGGCGGAGGAAACATCAGAAGGGTCCATAAATTCAAATACCTTGGCACAGTGACTGACAATGAGGGGAACATGGAAGAAGAAATTAACAACCGGATTCAGTGTGGCTGGAACAACTGGAGGAAGGTGTCTGGTGTCATATGTGATAGGAAAGTCCCCATAAGGTTAAAGGGCAGAGTGCACAAGGCAGTGGTCAGACCAGCAACGACGTATGGATTGGAAGCAGCACCACTAAAGAGAACAGAGGGCAGAAAGTTGGACGTAACCGAGATGAGGATGCTTAGGTGGATGAGTGGAGTAACCAAAAAGGACAGTGTTAGAAATGAACATATTAGGGGATCAGTTAAGGTCACTGAAGCATCAAAGAAAGTGCAAGAGACAAGGTTAAGATGGTATGGTCAGCTGATGAGAAGAGAAGAGTAGCAAACGGCAAGAGAAGTGATGGATGTGGAGGTAGATGGAACATGAAGGAGAGGAAGACCTAAGACCAGGTGGAGAGATTGCATTAGAGATGATATGAAGGAGAAGGGAGCATGGGAGGAAATGACACAGGACAGAGGTAGATGGAAGAGACTCATTAAAAGCGGCGACCCCGAATAGGGATAGAGCTGGGAAGATGATGAATTCGTAGTAAAGCTTAATGCCGTCACTTTAAGATGATAGTAGTACGCCATGTACGTATTGAAAATAGTTGGATTTCACGATTATTATGCTTGTGATTTTTTTTTCTATTATAGCAGGGGTTCAAGACTAAGGGTTATTTTAAACTTCACTTCAATATTATTTAAACAAGTAATGGACGTAATGTAGATAATGTGTCCAGAAGCATTTGCAAAAGTCGACATTTTGGAAGTTTAGGTTTACTAGTATACACACACACACACGCACAATGCATACATACTCATACACACTGCATACATATACATACACACTGCATACATACTAGTAGAACAATGAAAGTAATTACATCATAAAAAGGAATTGACAAAATTACGAGCTAATTAAAAATTAATGGTTGAAAAAGCCAATACCGTTAAACAGCAAAGAAACAATAATGTCCTAAGGCAAATCAGGATGGGGAGGACGGCAGTGACTCGGGCGCTTACAGTCCGCCTCTACGCCAGCAGCGGAGGATTGAATCGCAAGGGCGAAGCGAGAGTGGCTGGTTTGCTGTGCGTTGTGATGATCAGCATCTGGGTTGTTCCCTTCTCTAATCGGGGTCTCCTTGATAGAAGGCTTCCTCTTCGTCGTCAGCTCTTAACGCCTTCGCTGCTGGCGCCTCTCTCTCTCTCTCTCTCTCTCTCTCTCTCTCTCTCTCTCTCTCTCTCTCTCTCTCATTGTATTGTGCTTTTTATGCGTTTGTGACTCTTGCTTTATTTTCCTATCCTTCGTAGTTTAGTTTCCTTTTGTGATCTTGCTTGATTTCTGTGTGTGTGTGTGTGTATGTGTGTGTTTACCTTATGCTTGCGTCTGACGTATTTGAAAATGTTCCTTCAATAGTAGTACTACTACAAGAGATTCTCCTGGTGAAGTGATGTTAATAACAATAATAAATAACTGTAACAAAAACTAAAGAGAAAAAGTCTTGGTAGTGGAAGTGACCAATGAAGAGTCGCTTTTCCATCTGTCCATCCGCCTGTGGTGTGTTTGTATGGTAACACTGCGTCCCGGGCTTTAAATAGTTACGCTAAGTGTAAGTTTTAGGTAAATAAAAGGATATCTGGGTGTACATTTGCAACTGAAAAGTGTTATAATAATATACTGTATGCGAAGTACACCGTTAATATTCGAAATAGGATAGTATTATTATTGTTGAATGTAAGCTGAATGTAGCTATCTAAAGCCCGGGACGCAGTGTTACCATACGCAAACACCACAGGCGGTTGGACAGATGGAAAAAAACAGAGTATAGGTAAATTTAATTCCTGCCTACAACGTTCTAACTTACTAACTACTTTGTTTTTATTGTTGCTGTTCTTGTTGGTGGGGTAGGAGAGGTCTAGAAAGAGCCTAAAAATGTCTGGGAAAGGTGTTTCGTGTCAAGTGAAAGATGCAGGAATTTTATGACAGGATATTTATGATTTATTTATTAGACTGAAAATGTAAAGATAAATGATATACATGTGAGACAGTACAGAACAATTATT
>NC_087201.1:32979253-32999253 GCF_015104395.2 Macrobrachium nipponense | reverse complement strand
GTGGTGACCCTCTCGCCCTGCTTGTTTTTTGACAGAGGGAAGCACTTGTGCGTGAAATCAACTTTGTGCGTGATTGTGTATACATGCGCACTCCGCTCGGCCTAGTTTTCCTGCGTCAAGTTGTCAACTCATAGTCGGTCTAGTGTCTTCGGTGCTACGCCGTGCTCCAAGCGGAGTTCTAAACGCACGCTGTCTATTGGCTTCTTTTCACATCTTTACACCACGCAACCTTAATTATATGGTCATAATTATATATGTTCATGAAGGAGGTATGACATGAAAATGAACAGCGGCTGATGAGGAGGCTTGTTCTGCGACGCTAGGCTAAAGTCACCTTGAATTGCCTTCAGCTTTATGCTTTTGTTTATATCCATTCACTCGGCCACTTTGGTTCGCCGGCGTGACAAATCACCTCTTGAGATGATGGACGCAAAACGAGTGATTTACTGGCATAACATTAGGAATGGTTCAAACAGCGTTCAACATTCTTGGCGCGCACTTTAGGGTTTTTTGGGTGTCCGTGGGAATTCCGAGCGTTTGGTTGACACAAGTGCATCATTCTGAATTATAACGTTTTTTTCATGGTCTCGCATACATTTCTCTCTCTCTCTCTCTCTCTCTCTCTCTCTCTCTCTCTCTCTCTCTTTCTTCTCTGAACTTCCCCAGAGACTTGCAATCATGTTTAGCCGTTTCTTTCTCTCTCCAAATATACGTAGTATACATGTAAATGTAATAGCCACAATGCCTTTTTAACCTCTCAAAATAAAGAGCAGAGGACTGAATTTCTCAAAAAAGAGCAGTCCAGAGGGCCTCGTGGCTATTACATTTAGATATGTATATGGTAAAAGTGAACAGTAGATTCTACATATATACGCAGTATATGTATATAATTTAAAAAGAAAGAAAGAAAAAATGTTTATAAGCAAATCAGAATGGGTAGTACTACCCGAAAAGGAACGGCACCCAAACATCGTCATTCTCTCTCATATAAACTGGCAGTAGGTCACGGATTATAATGACTATAATTACCGAGTGTAAAGATCCGTTAAAATTGCCGAGGATTAACGGAAGGCGTTGAGTTCCCCCAACGGACTAGAGATAAAAAAAAAAAATGTTTGTATAAACTTTTTGATGTATGTTTCGTGCAGAGGCCGTTGAATTTGAAACAGAAAGGAAGAAAGGAGACAATCTGGTGATATTGGGAGGAATATTGAAGCTTTCGTTCTATAGATTTTTGAGTTTTTTGTGAAAGAAAACTATTGAGATGGCTCTGTCAGTCCATCCGCACTTTTCCGGTCCGCCCTCAGATCTTAAAAAACTGCTGTGGCTAGAGGGCTGCAAATTGGTATGTTGGTCATCCTGCCTCCAATCATCAAACAAACCAAATTGCAACCTTCTAGCCTCAGTAGTTTTTATTTGATTTAAGGTTATGAAGTTATACATAATCATATGTCTGGCAGCGCCATAGTTACCAGCAACACACGCCCGTAGCTGAGAGTTTCGTACGCTGTGCATTTCATCAGTAACTCGGGCTTCTTTATCGTTTTCCTTGTAGGGGGGTAGTGCCACCAGTTGACGTCACGTGGTGCACCGTAGGCAATACTTAAGGTTCTTTGCAGCGTGCCTTCGGCCCCTATAGCTGCAACCCCTTTCGTTCCTCTTACTGTACCTCCTTTCATATTCTCCTTCTTCCATCTTACTTTCCACCCTCTCTTAACACTTGATTCACAGTGCAACTTCTTTGAGGTTTTCCTCCAGTTACGCCTCTCAAACCTTTTACTGCCCATTCCCATTTCAGCGCTGAGTGACCTCATAGGTCCCAGCGCTTGGCCTTGTTTGACCTTGGGCCTAAATTCTATTTTTCAGATTCAGATTCATCTAATTGTATTGCGTGTGGGTTCAAGCAAGTGTCTCATTCTTAGAATAATTTGTGCTCTTTTTTTTCATTTTCATAGGTGTGTGGCCACTTCTTGATTTATTTGAAGTGTGCGAATTCCACCGTTTATAAATTTCGCTGCTCAGTTCTCCTTATCGATCGTTCGTTGCCCTTCTACTATATTCGGTCGATCTCAGCGAGGCTGTCGAGAGAGATTGTTGAGGCAGTCAGGTGAGGAGGCTGCTAATGATAGATATTTTTTCTTTTTTCTTTTTCATTTTTTTTTTCACAAAGGTCATATACTTTGCTTCTTGCGCGGAAACCTTTCCTATCTTAGAGGAGGAAGTAGTAGTAGTAGTAGTAGTAGTAGTAGTAACCGACTTCTTTCTTAACCCTTTGATGATTCCAGATCAATGGCGCGGTCAGTTGGGTCTTGGTTTGCCACCTCGGTGGCCGTGAGTTCAATTCTCGGGCATTCCATTGAGGGGGTCAGAGATGTGTATTTCTGGTGGTAGAAGTCCACTCTCGACGTGGTTCGGAAGTCACATAAAAAGCCGTTGGTCCCGTTGCTGAATAACCACTGGTTCCATGCGACGTAAAAACACCATACAAACAAACAAAACAAACCCTGTTTGTTGACAGTAGGTGAGAGGCGATGTTAACTTATACCTCTTGTGATAGCCTTGTGGGTAAAGAGCTTCCCTGTATGTCCTGAATTCTTGGTTCCGTGGTTCGCGCCCATGAGGCAACGAATTTTTCATCAACTAAAAGATTCCCCCTTCGGTTGACACATACGAAAATATATTATATCCGAGGTAGAGCGAATTAAATATTAAAGGACATATGTAGCTTAATGCCTAGATATGAATCAGGGTGATGTGATAAGATTCTGACTTTAGGTGTGAATAGTTAGGAACAGAACATACAAGAAAATTAAAAACATTTACAGTTTTACGTAGTTATTTATTTACAAAATGTACCCTTGTTTACATTGAAGCATTAAAATCAAATCTATATAAATATCCAGAGATCAACTTCCATGCCCCCAGCATAAGGGGCATGCAAACCTCCTGTTAAGATTCATTGTGTTAGAAGGATACCTACTGTTTCAGCTGGCTATACATGTTGGCCGGATATCTCAAGAACGGCTGAACGGATTTAGACGAAAGTGGATAAAAAAAAAAACTTTATTTTCTGCGTTGCCATGGAACCTATTTCGTCTATTATTCATCCAAATTCTTTTGCCATATAAGAAATAAATAAAAAAAATCAGTGGAGAAATTTGGGAATGTTTGTAAATAAGCTTGTTGGTGCACGTTACGAGTAGTGACCCTGGGGCTGCTGTCTCCCATACCCTCACGCAGGGCGGACAAACCGGTTTACAAGGGGTGGGTGGCTCTGTGTCTACTGAATGCTCTTGTGTGGGCGTCTTTCTTTGTTTTGTAGTCGTAGTTAATGTTGCAACGCCATATTTCTCGATGCTTTGATAGTTTCTTGTTGTTGATGTGTTAACTACAAGTATTGTTATGGTTACTGTGTTTATTGTTATTTAAATTCTCATATTTGTCCTTGTCATTATTAGAATAAAATGACAAAGAAAAGGCAGACTACAGCTTTTCGTATTCTTGCTTTTTAAAGCACTTGCAGAGAGAGAGAGAGAGAGAGAGAGAGAGAGAATTATGTTCCTAAAATAATTTTCAGATAATTTCTGTCTAAAGCATTCGTGAATACACACACACACACAGAATGTTAACTTATGTTCCTAAATTCTTTTCAAGTTCTTTCTGTCTAAAGCATGCATGAATACACACGCGCGCGCAAGCGCACACACACACACACAACACACAGAGGGAGAGAAAAGCAGTCACTGAATTCGGAAGTGAGAGAAAGGTGACATTTGAAGAGCCAGATCGCACCGTTCAATAACAGCTACTTCCGAAAGCCAAGTTCTTTCGGATTACCAGATTATTTACGTCCTTGGAGGTTGATCCTTCCCCCCTCCCCATCTCTCTCTCTCTCTCTCTCTCTCTCTCTCTTCTCTCTCTCTCTCTCTCTCCTTGACGGGCAAAAGTCTAATCGAAACTTGTTGCTCTGCTTTTTCAGTCAAACTTTTATTGTGTGTTCATGGCGTTTTGCCTATGATGATACGTCCTCCTGATGCTAAACATCATTCTAAACGGTAACTACTTTTTACATACAAGCATACTTACATGGCCACTATATATATATATATATATATATCTATATATATATATATATATATATATATATATATATAAATGTGTGTGTGTGATTATAATAACTTTATCAAGTGATTCAGTATCACACATTACCACGGGGAAAGATAAGAGACGGGGTCTCTTTTTTTATGTTTCACCTGTGGTAGCAGTGTTTGATTTATCCACCTTTGAGGTGAAGAAGACTCCTTCACAAGATGTCAGTTTACTGGGTGTCAGGTCCTGGAGAAGGTGGTTTGCGACCCTTGATTAACCCTTTCCACCTCGGTTACGATATATCGCTCTCACAGGCACTACACAAATTCTCTGGCTCTCGCCAGACTTGACAGGTCACTGGGACTACATACACAAACTCTCCGCTGCACTGTAGTGCTTACTAGAAAGTTTTTTTTTCGGCTTCCCTTTGGCCCCTAGCTGCACCCTTTTGCTTCCCCCTCCATTCCCACTCCCTTCAGTCTTTCTGTCCAGCCCCTCCAACTCCTTTTAGCTCTCGTAAGTGCCCATTGCTTGGCTTTGTCAGCTGGATTTTATAAATCGAATCAGTTGACATCATTTGTCCGACTTAGAGGATCTCCATGGAATCCCACTTTATGGGTGTTTCACGTGCATTATCTTTCACGAATCTCCAATCATCTCCAATATCCCGCCTCACTCTTCTCATGCAAGTGGTCTGGATGGTCCAACCCTTCCTGACGATGCCCTTAGGAGCCCCCTAACCGGGCACTACCACGCCTAGTACTAGTGCTTTTCAGGGGCGGTGCAACAGACGTATAACTCTCCCTTTTCATTAGCATCTCATCTACGTGTGGAACATGCACGAAAAAATGCCTTGGTTTCTTGTTTTGGTGAAATGAAATAGATGAAGGCAATGTATTTTATGATCTCAGTTTACGAGGAAATTAATGTTTGGGTTTTTGCTTTTGTATAATTCAATCTTATGATTTGGTTTTCGTAATTCTGATCCGTTTTATTTAATTGGTGAGAGTGAACGTCTTCCGAATACTTTATCCATTAACGGGTCAAACACAAAACTCTCAAGTAAAGGTGTAGTAACACATCTGTTCATTTTGTGCTAACGACAACCACCTTGAGTTAGAAGGGTTTTGCATTATTCCTTTCCCGTTCATTGCGTTTCAAATGCGACCGTTGCAGTGTTGACCAAAGCATGTTTTGCCAAATTCAGTAACCTCAGTTCCGGCGTTTTTATGTCTTCATATTCTCGATACACCTACTTCCCTTCTGGCCAATTTTGATTCAAATCCTATTTACATTTCCGGGAGCCCAATCTAATAAAGGTTGGCACAATATCGATAATATATTCATTTTCGCATGTTTCGTACATGCCCTGATGTTTTTTTGCAGTCATGGTATTCAGTTCTCTCGGTACAAGACCTCTTGTGATTCATCTCTTACTTATAACATACTGTGGAAAACCACTTACATGCCAGCAAAAGTGACCCAACAAATGTTCACTTTTAGTTTTCTGTAAAAGAAAACTGTTGTGCCGGCGTTGTCCATCCGTCCTAATTTGTTTTCCTGTCCGCTCTCAGATCTTGAAAACTACTGCTGCTAGAGGGCTGCAAATTGGCCTTTTGATCATCCACCATCCAATCATCAAACATACCAATTTGCAGCCCAATAGCCTGAGTAGTTTTGATTTTGTTCAAGGTTAAAGTTAGCCAAGGATCGTGCATCTGGCAGCGCTTTCCGGAGGCATGGAACGCACCATCACACTCCCGCATCTGGTGGACTGCTGAAGCCTACCGGTCATAGTTCATGGTTTTATAAAGCATTATACGTCGTAACTTTTTAAAATAAGTGCTTTAGTTTGCTTCGTGTCAGATACCGATGGCTGCTAGTACCATAAACTTGTTGAGTATTCTGTTCCTTTCAATTGTCACGAACCTGCCGTTTCTCCGTTGTCTAACTGAGAAACATTCAGTTCTAAATAAAGTATTTTGCGTTGCATATCACTTAACTTTGATATAATTTCATTATCCGTCAAATGTTTACTGTAAGTATTACTTAATGTTCTCTGCAGTGCCTTCCTCAGGCCCCTAGCTACAACCCCTTTCGTTCATTTTACTGTACTTCCTTTCATATCCTCTTCCATCATACTTTCCACCCTGTCCTAACGATTGTTTCATAGTGCATTTGCTTTGAGTTTTTCTTCCTGTTACGTCTTTCAGACCTCTTACTGTCAATTTCCGTTTCAGCGCTGAATGACCTCATAGGTCCCGGTGCTTGGACTTTGGCTCTTAAATTCTTTATTCCATTCCATTCCTGAAGTATTTTTAAAAATGTCAGATCGAGAGGACAGGCAACTCTCACTAATGGTACAGATTCAACACCGTTATCTACATCGGACCTGGAGACGAATGTGGAGTGGTCACTTGTGTTGTAGATAAGAACTTAACCTTCCCCAGAGTTTTCCTTCCCCTCGATGCTGTCATTAAACTGCTGTGTTATCTTATCGTATGTCCACTCAGAGTGTAAGTAGCGCCTCAGTGGCGTGGTCGGTTTGGTCTTGGACTACCACCTCGGTGGCCGCGAGTTTGATTCTTGGGTATTCCATTGAGGAGTCAGAGATGTGTATTTCTGGTGATAGGAGTTCACTCTCGACGTGGTTCGGAAGTCACGTCAAGCCTTTGGTAGCATTGCTGAATAACCACTGGTTCCATGCAACATAAACACACCATACAAACAAACAAAGTAAGTGCAAGTGTACGTATGTGCACGTTGAGGTGACACGGAAATATTTTGAATCCTGGGAAGCGCAAATGTTTTTATACATTCAATTTTGATACGTCATTCTGTTTCTTCGAGCTGTACTTGCCTTTTTATTTTATTTTTTTTGTACCGTGGCAGATTTCTAGATGGAAGGTTGTGTCGTCTCATCCCGATTTATGTTTGGTGGTGACCTGCTGTTACTTATTCCTCGCGATGAAGGAGTCTGGCTCCTCCATAGAGACTTTCCCGACCAAGGTTGCAATCTACTCTGGGCATTGCTGTTTAACCTGCCTGACCTTAACTGTAGCTGTGACCTTTTATATACGTAGGTTACAACTTCTGTTTCAACAACCGGAATTACCTATTTATCAACGACAAAGCCAAGAGGGCTAAGTGGAAGGTGTTAAAATGAACTAGGCGAATATTTGCTCAACTCCATCGAACAATAACTGCAGTAACAGTAATGGCTGACATAGGTTTGTAACGGCCCATAGTTCCTCGTTGGATGAGTGGTTTACATGCTCGCCTACCGATTCAGCAGTACCGAGTTCAGTTCCGATATAATGTGCTTCGGATCCCACAATAAGCTATTATTAATAATTTACCGTTAATTGTTGGGGGGGGGGGGGGTTCGACTGTAATTAAACCCCCAGGGACTAGCACTAAACACGGTGAAGGTGAAATACAGTTGACGTAACCAATTCCTAGTGGCTGTCATATTCGCGGAAAGTTCCTTGCAGTCCAGATGCGTAGATGTTGCCTAGAATTACCTATTTTTTCATCTTGACTCTAAAAGATCATTTACTCAGTCTTTCTCTCAGCTTGGAATTCTTTCAAATGCAACTTCTTATTCTCCCTTAAGTAAGTACTCGATCAAATTCACGCCGAATTCTTATGTTATGTGATCCTTTACTCTCTCCTTCCCTTTTTTCATTGACTAACACAATTCATTCACACTTACACAATTCATTCACACTTACACAATTCATTCACACTTACACAATTCATTCACACTTACTTGGGGAGAAACCCTACAAACTACTTTGTTGTTGTTTTTTGTGTGGGGGTGGGAGTAGGGAAGGCCTATGGAAGAGCCTATAAAGGTCCGAAAAAGGTGTTTCGCGTTGAGCTAAAGTTACAGGAATTTTAGGGTGGGATATGTTTTATTTATTTATTAGAATGAAAATGTAAAAAAAAAAATTATGTGCATGTTAAACAGTACAGGATAATTATTTCTAATAAAATATAGCGTATGTATTTTAATTTTAGTTGGTGAAACAAGGCTCTATTTGACCGTAGATTTTAACGGGTTATAGTTTATGTTAAAAGTTAGGAATATATTTTCAACTTATGCATGTGAGGAAAATCTTGCACGCGTCCTGAGTTAGCTGGAGGTCGGATCACGCCTTGCTTTCTCTTTCATACCAATCTCAGTGGTGCTAATAATTACATTTACAGCCATATAATTGAAAATTGGCGGTAGAAAGTATTTGATCCCCATTTGCATATAACTAATGCAGTCGAATGTATAATGCATTCCACTGAATACCGAAAAAGGTTTTGTGTTCCCTACATTTAGGGGTTAAAAGATTAGATTAAAAGATTAAAAGAATATTGAGTGTATCGGAATCGTTTTAATTTCCGAGTCTGATATTTCTGGGCGAGTGATACTGGTCGTGCCGATCATTTTCTAGCGTCGCTATTAGTTCTTCGTTTGATTTAGTGGATGTTTGTTTCCATGTCTGTAATGTTGACGTAAACGAGTGTTTCGTTGGTACTCGGACGGACAACATCAGCGGTAAGCGTTCCTCGTCGCTTGGTCTTGGATTTTCTGACTCCACGTGGAATGATTACGTTGGTAATATATTAAACTTGTCGCTAGGCGCTGAGTGTAATAGCAATAAGGAGCTTTCTAACTGGAAAATAATAACTTTATTGTCCCCCCGCCCCCTTCGTTATTACAGCGCACGAGCTTGTAACTTTCGCTTTTAACCCGCGTTGGGTGAAGAGCGTTTTGCCTTTGGAACTCTCATATCCGAAGCGTTTTGCCCACCAGATGCGAATGTTATTGAGCGACGTCATTTTCGTTTGAGTGCTCGTGTGTGTGTGTGTTTTTATTAATTTAAGTATTTGTTTCGATGCGTTACATGACTGTCGTCTTTCGATGGATGATTGAATCAGGCATGCTGTGTTTGAAAAAAATAAAAAAAATAAAAACGTCAGTGTCTTCGCCAGTACCAACTGCTAATGTTCCTCTATCGGATACAATGACTACTGGTGTTTAGTTCTAACAGCTTCCGGTTGCTTTGTCTTGCTTAGATCTTCCCTAGCAGCAAAATAATAATAATATAATAATAATAATAATAATAATAATAATAATAATAATAATAAAAGAGAGGTCCAGTTTCAGACTAAGGCAAACTTAACAACAAAAATTTACCCAGGCCAACAAAGATGAAACGGTGAGCACGCCTATACTCTGTGTTTTTTCCATCTGTCCGTCCGCCTGTGGTGTTTGCGCATGGTAACACTGCGTCCCGGGCTTCGAATAGTTACGCTATGTGTAAGTTTTAGGTAAATAAAAGGATATCTGGGAGTACATTTGCAACTGAAAAGTGTTTTAATAAATTACAGTATGCGAATTACACCGTTAATATTCGAAATAGGATATTATTATTATTGTTGAATGTAAGCAATGTAACTATCTAAAGCCCAGGACGCAGTGTTACCATACGCAAACACCACAGGCGGATGGACAGATGAAAAAAAAACAGAGTATAGTTAGCCACTGGGTTATCCAATTAGTTAGAAGAGCTATACCTACGTGAGAGAGACTCTGTGGACGAGATCACCATCAGCCAGAGTGAGTATGCAGCAAAAGGCGGTGGTGGTGTTCCAGCGCGTCCATTCCAGCGGCTGTCACCAGTTGCGTCCTAATTTCAACCCCCGTCCCTCTCCCCTTACATTGTTGCTAACCAAGGCCCTCCTTAATCCCAAGCTTAGCCTGAAGGGCATCGGAGGCCTGGAAGTGCGGGGAAGTTGGGGGGGGGGGGGGGGGGGCTGGAAGCAGGAAGCCTCCGGACGCTGGACCAGTAGTTAGGACCTAATGTGTCAATATTGAATTAAGGATCGCGTTATTATTAGTACATCCAATTTGCGAGCCATGTCGAGAGTTGAAGGGGTGACGGAGAGAAACTAAAGAGCTGAAATTATAGATGAACGGGAAGGGGAGAGAGAGAGAGAGAGAGAGAGAGAGAGAGAGAGAAGGAAGGAATGCGATAGGGTTTGAAAAATATTGTATTCATTGTCACCATATTAAAACGAACGCGAATTCTCTCTCTCTCTCTCTCTCTCTCTCTCTCTCTCTCTCTCTCTCTCTCTCTCTCTCTCTCTCTCTCTCTCTCTCTGATATCATTCTGTAATACAGCCGTATATGAAAGGTAAGTAAACCAACCCCTTACATATGCTGTATTAGTTTATTTCTTATAGGCTACCTATACCGAATTGTTGATCATCGATCTCGACATGGTTAAGTATAGCGAGACCCTGCGCTTTTTTCCTTTTTCGTCCTCATACCAACCAGCTCCAGCTCCACCTCACTCCAGCAATTGTCGTTTTAAGACCTCCGTATTGTCCTCATCTTCAATGCTGGGGTTGAATTTGATTATGTTTCTGTGTCGCGAATTCCCCGCGAATTCCCGAGATTTATACTGCCAGTATTGCGCCAGCCCCGGTTTTTTTGGACGTACCCTCAGGTTAGGTTAGGTTAGGGAAGTACTTATCCTTCAAGTAACATAGGTGTGGGAAACATTGTGAGGTTATTTTCAAGAAGATTTCTATGGTTTTATTTGCGGAACTGCAGACGACGAGGGATTCATAAGTTTAATCCTGCATTTCTTCGAGTTTATTCGCATGTGACGTAGAGTGGGCAGCCTACATAGAAGAAAGGAAAGTTTAGGCACCAGAAAGAAAAAGGGTAATTATAGGGAGACAGACAAGAGCAACAAGAAGGAACTTAAATTAAGACAATCCAATATTCATACATTTTGTTCAGCGTAACGCTGACCTCAATATGAAAAGTTGAGTGCTGTTGAGGGCTTGAGGACTGCCATTGCATATAGCTGTATGTCAATTCTTTCGTAGATGATTAATTTTCAAAACACCAGTTCTCAAATCATACTTTTTCAGTCAAAGAACTCTGACGACATTCATTTTTTTTTTTTTTTTTTTATCTAACTTTAAACTTCACATTTTCGTATTCAGTACACAATAATTTCACTGAAACTTATCTCTACAGAAAAATTATCTTTGTCTTAAAGAGTTTCTATTTTACGAAGTAGATGCCTCTGTTGTGCAAGATTTATCATCATCAACAAAAAACAATGACATGCAGGAACATTCATTGCATTAAACTTTAACAAACGGAATTAGAATAATGAAGTCATGCGTTTATAACTAAAACAGCAGTGTATATATATATATATATATATAAATATATATATATATATATATATATATATATATGTGTGTATGTATGTATGTATGTATACATACACGCACTATACAGAGAGAGAGATTTAAAGTATTTTTCCTTTCCGTTTTGCTGTCAACAACGTATGCATTTTTTGTCATATTAGATCATTCCAAATGTGCAATATCTGATTGTAATTTCGTTTTTATATTCTTACGCGTCACTGAGAGCCGGAGTCTAAATGTTTTACATTATACTTTATAATGGCTATTGTTCTATTTCTCCTCGTCATTATTTTTCGCGTTTTGTTCTGCGGGAATAATGATTGAATTCCCTTTCCTTTGTGTCATTTTCGGTTCATCTCCGTCTGCGGTTTTTCCCTCCCTTATCAACGCCTTTCTTCGGTTTGTCCGTCCGTCCGTCCGTACTTTTTCTGTCCGCCCTCAGATCTTAAGAACTACTGAGGCTAGAGGGCTGCAAATTGGTATGTTGATCATTCACCCTCCAAACATCAAACATACCAAATTGCAGCCCTCTAGCCTCAGTAGTTCACTAGTTTTCCTATTTAAAATTTATAGTTATCCACCAGCAACACAGGCCACTACTGGGCCGTGGCTGAAAGTTTCATGGGCGGCGGCGGCGGCGACTGAGAGGTTTTTTCTCTTTTATTTCCCCTTGCGCGCCTATGCAACTTAAGAATGTTTTTCCCATGCGGCAAAGAATGTTTTTCCCTTGTGGCAATTTCGTCTTTTTTTTTTTTTTATATTTTTTCGATTTTTTTTTTTTTTTTTTTTTTTTTTTTACAAATAGTATATTTTCTATAGTTTTATTTATATTTTAACCATCTGCGAATCATCTAATAAAAGTGGAGAGAGAGAGAGAGAGAGAGAGAGAGAGAGAGAATTTTGTATAAGATGTCTTAAGACAAGAGTCCATACAGTTCATCATATATTACATTAGATTCTTAACCATCTGAGAGAGAGAGAGAGAGAGAGAGAGAGAGAGAGAGAGAGAGACCGCAGGACGACAAAGATACGTGATATCTGTTGCCCAAAACAAATGTGATGCCGATGTCAGAGGCGGAGGAAGACTTACCCCTACGCCTTCCCTTAACAACTCTGCTCTATGTGTTCTAACCGCAGGGTTCTCAGGGCATCCAGGACGTGACGTCAAGAACACACACACACACACACACATAACTAAAATGAGACATGGCCCGCGGTCGCAGGCATTGCTACGATCACCGTATCGCGTTGCACGGTTGCAAGTGTTACGGAGTGTTTTTGGTCAGGTTCCAGTCGAGATGGCTGCAGGGCTGGTGTCACGGGGACAGGGCTTTCTGCTAGTCTGATTTTTTTTAATGTGTGTGTGTGTATATATATATATATATATCTATATATATATATATATATATATATATATACATATATGAATAACTTGATCACGAAGTATATAAAATGTGATGCTATGTATAAATAAAGGTTTTTTTGCCACGAAGGCAAAAAACTTTAATAAAATATATATATATTATATATATATATATATATATATATATAATATATATATATATATATATATATATACATACATACACTATCTGAGCAACCCGGCGGCACTGCCTGATGTGAAAACTGAAGGAAAGCTGATAAAACTCGCTCTCTCTCTCTCTCTCTCTCTCCTCTCTCTCTCTCTCTCTCTCTCTGTTATAATATAATATAATATTATTAATTATATAATAAATTATTATATTTATATATATATTTATTATTTAATATTAAAATTAATTTTATTAAAATAATATATATTTATTATAATTATATAGTGAACGTAATAAACTTAGGCAAAATTTGTAATTATAATTTTGGTAATAAATAGTATATTTCCTTCCCTACTGAAGTTACTTCGAGTTTACCGTCCATCACAGAGAAGGGTTATTGCTAAATATAAAATACAGAAAGAGGAAGGAACTTGGCTCATCCAAAGAGATAATAAAAAAAAAACTCTTAGAATATGAAGAGGAAACTGAAGCTTGATTAAGGATGAGAACTGAAATTTATGCAAATATACATATACATTATACATATATTATATATATATATATATATATATATATATATGATATACGTATATATATGTATATATATACTATATATATATATATATATATATATATATATATATATATATATATATATATATATGTATGTATGTATGTATGTATGTATACACATCATAATATATAATATATATATATAGTATATATTTATATATAATGTATAATGTATATGTATATTTTCATAAATTTCAGTTCTCATCCTTAATCAAGCTTCAGTTTCCTCTTTCATATTTTAAGAGTTTTTTTTTTTTTTATCTCTTTGGATGAGCCAAGTTCCGTTCCTCTTTCTGTATTTTATATTTAGCAACAACCCTTCTCTGTGATGGACGGTAACGTGAAGTAATTCAGTAGTAGGAAGGCATAATTTATCACCAAAATATAATACAAATTTTACCTAGTATTACTTTACATCACAAAGAACAGGATCGGATAAAATGATACACTTGAAAGGCATTTATAGTCATAAAGAAAGATACTAAATGCCACCATTTTCAAAATGGAATTGTACGTGTATTATCCGATGCCGATCAATGATCCTTGAAAGAAGATTCCAGAATTACAAAATAAAAAAAATCACAGTTCATTGACTTTTCGGTTTAATAAAGGAAAATGAGTTACGATGCATGCGTGTGGTATTCATGCATCTATATTACAAGGTCCCTCGCCCTCCCCTCCCGCCCCGCCCCCTAGCCCCCCCCTATATTACATTATATATTATATATAATATATATATATATAAATTATATAATAATATATAATATATATATATATTATATAATTTATATATATATTATTATATATATAATTATATTAATAATATTTATATATATAATGGCTGGAGGCATGAATAACCTCTTGTTGATAAATTCTCTTTGATACATGCATCTAAATTACAAGGTCCCTCTATATATATATTATATATATATATATATATATATATATATATATATATATATATATATATATATTATATATATATATATATATGTGTGTGTGTATGTATGCATGTGTATATATATATATATATATATATATATATATATATATATATATATTATATATATATATATATATATATATATATATATATATATAAATAAATGCCTGAGCATGAATAACTCTTGTTGAATTCTCTTTGAAATACACAATGCATTTGTGACATTTCCTTGTTGAATTCTCTTTGAAATGCACAATGCATTTGTGACATTTCCTTGTTGAATTCTCTCTGAAATACAAAATGCAGTCTCTGGAACAATGAGAGACGTGCCATTCAGTAGTACCTCTCGTTCCAAAATATAAGTGTGGCCCAAACAAGATGGTTTCTAATCCTTTGCTGAAAGACTCAATCTGAGCTTCATTACTAGCTGGAGAATGAGATATCCATCCATTCTCCAATTTGGCACGTTACCAGAATCTTGCAAGGATCGTGAAGCAGTTACTATTACAAGGGCGAAGTTGAGAATTCGCGTTCCCATTTCGATCGGCCTTCAATCTCTCTCTCTCTCTCTCTCTCTCTCTCTCTCTCTCTCTGGTCTTGTAATGACCTTGATGACCCAGAATACAAAAATACAGTCAGTGGTCATTGCGTTGCACATTGTAATGCTGCTAATGCATTTTTGTAACCAAAATGTGAAATACCAATGGATGGCTTCATTTTGCAATGTTTTACCGTGCTTTCGTAGATTTGTACTCGGTAACAAATGTTAACTGCTTTGGAACTCTTAATTAACAAATGTTAACTGCTTTGGAACTCTTAATTAACAAATGTTAACTACTTTAGAACTCGTAGTAAACAATTGTTAAATGCTTTAGAACTTAATTAACAAATGTTAACTGCTTTGAAACTCGTAATAAACAAATGTTAATTGCTTTGGAACTCGTAATAAACAAATGTTACTTGCTTTGAAACTTTCAACATGCAGACTCCCATCTTTTGATTAGTTGTTTAAAGAATCTTAGGCACCAATAACATATACTTATGGGAGAGTATTTAACGGTCTACAGGCATGGAACAGCCAATAATCAATTAAGTGCCTATTCAAGATGAAATAGCTACTACCGCTAACACATATAAATATGAATAACATGATCAGTATCTTCTGACAGTGGCAGTTTGTTACCTAAGAATCTCATTATGGTGCTGAGATCCGTTACATAACTCATTACCACGCCGCTTCCTCTTACGGTAATTATATATTCTCTCCAGTGTACAAGGGGTGTTGGGTGTTGGGGGGTGATGACTACCCTCAATTTAATCAAGTACACTTTTACCATAATATCCCCGAGTCCTCATCACTACCTTTATTTCTGATCATGATCTTTCGCTGTCTCTATGTCATGGAACTGCAGATCGTGGTTTATCTGGACACAGTAATTTTTCTGGGAGAATAAATAAAACGGCGGGGGGGGGGGGGGGGTTACAGTTAACAATTAAATATGCTTGACTGCGTACTTGAGAGAAGAAGAGTGAAGGAAATACCAGCAACCAATATCAGCCAAAGTTGAAGGGTTGTGTAGTACTTTTATGGCAGGACCCAAAAAGCTATAATTATTTTTGATCTACCTAACCTAGACTAGCAAGGGTGGACGAAAGTTACATTCACAGCAGCTTGCGATGCATTCTTGCCTACTGATTGGATTTGGCTCCCATAACATGGCTAAACCATGAGCATCATCTATGGATACAAGGGGAGCCCTTACTTAGGCGTCGATTGTTTTAATCTTTTAAAGGGGCTGGGCAGATATATGCTATGGCTGTCAAAGAGAGATTGTTTAGCAGAGGATTCCTCGGAAAGGGGAACGGCAAAAGAGGACATGATTTGAAGACACCTTTCCAGACTGTAGCTCTTGTGAAGCAACAACTAGACAAGCAAAAAATGCACCGAAGTGTCGTTGCCGCAATCGAGTTTTCTGTACAGCGTATATAATGCTGTGTGAAACTATCAGCTGCAGCCCATGAGTCTTTCAGCCATTGTGTCGATGGCACCTATAGCAGTTCCAGATACACGATCATGGCTAGCTTTAACCTTTGAATACAATAGAAGCTACTGAGGCCAGAGGGCTGCAATTTGGTATGTTTGATCCTCGGGAGTTGGATGATGAACATACCAATTTGCATCCCTATAACCTCGGTAGTTTTTAAGATCCGAGGGCGGAAGTAAAAAGTGTGGACAGACAGATAAATGAAAACTTATATCCACAGGCAAACATGAGTACTCTATGGAGAAAGCAAGAGAACCTCATGAGCTATGAGCAAGGCAGTATAATAATGCTGTGCCTGCTTGATTATCGTAAGTGCTAGGTGCTTTTTTTTTATCTACATAGTGACCATAAAACCATTCATCTCATACCTTTGTCCTTACCCAATCCCCTCCTCTAGCTTGTGATAGTCTGGGGTAAATGGCGACTAAAAAAAGGATAGCTACTGCCTTGCTATCTTACTTTTTACTAATAGGCTAGGCTCACTGCCAGTAACTGTGGAAACTGCTGCATCGCAGTCTTACTTTTGAGTAAAAGGCTAGGCCCAAAGCCAATAACTATGGAAACTGCTGCCTCACAGTCTTACTTTTGAGTAAAAGTCTAGGCCCGCTGCCAATAACTGTGGTTAATGACAGCAAGGGTATGCTGTTGTAAAAACCCCTTTGCCAAACAATAAACCATCCCTGATGTTGTGTAGGGATATTGGTGGGAAAGAAGAAGGTATGAGGTCTTAAACATAACATTACGCTCAAGCATTTGATAATTTTTATTTTACTCATTTATATATGGACTTTTTTGTGTCGTAGTGTATGGTTATTTGTTGTTCATTAAATTTTCTTTTATTTTTGTTTTGGTAATCATGTATATTGAGGTATGTTGGCTCTTAGCTTACTCGGGGAGTAAGCCTGTGGAAAAGCCTAAAAAGGTCTGAAAAAGGTGTTTCGCATCGAGTTAAAGGTACAGGAATTTTAGGATAGAATATTATTAGTATGAAAATGTAAGAAATAAATACTGTGCATGTTAAACAGTACAGGAGATCAAATATAACATATTTATTTTAATTTTCGTTGGTGAAGCACCACGATATTTGACCTTAGATTTTAACACATGCCACGAGTAAGCTGGAGGTTGGATCATGCTTTATTCCTTCTGCTTTATTCCTATTTCTTGTTGTGTATTACTGTTCCACGCACATGTACGCTTATTGTGAATTAATAATAATATTAATAATAGTATTAATAATAGCCGAGTGGATCTTGTTTGTCCTTTCCTGAATGACAGTTTGTCTGGCCAATGTTGGGGCGCGGTGGTGTATAGGGAGGGGAATGGGAGGGTAGGGGAGACGTCCACCCTCCCCCTACAAACCTGTTTGTCTGCCCCTGGTGGTGGGTGGGTAGGGTAAGTAGGGGATCGGGAGGGTAGGGGAGACAGCAGCGTCGGGTTCCAATGCACAGTAGCAAGCTTGGAATAATAATGATAAAAATAATGAGTTTGAAATGCATAAATGCAGGTAAGCCTGTCCTAAAATCCCTTGGGTTGAGACAGCAGTTGCAGATTTTTCCCCTTTTTTATCTGTAACTGTAACTAACCTGTTGGCTGACTGTCGTCAGATTATGTGAATGAATTCATCACTGTTCCATTCGGCTCGTCTAAACAATGACACCTCAAAGTGTAGCAGGCTGGAGTGTGTAGTGGCCATAAACATGAATAAAATTAAATGAGGATGTCGCACCTAGATGCTGGAATGCTTGGATAGTAAATGGGATCATGGTGTCACAGAGAACTGAAGGAACTTGGAAGGAATGCAAGTCCATTCTAGGTTCACTAACAGGTCAAGATTGTACGATGTACTTTGGCAACATACTAAGGACATCAGGTGGAGAATTTTGAAAAAACTGAAATCTGTCAATAAAATTTAAAGATCTCCCTGCTGGTGGCTTTTGCTGGTCACGAAAAGGCGTTAGGCAGTGTCACCAGGCCAATATTTTGAAGGCCTTACGTCACTTTGGTACTCCTGTTAACAATTTGAAACTCATTGAAAGTATCAGTGAACGAAATAAGCGGAACATTATCGGTGGCGGAGTCTTATCAAGTGAATATGTTGTAACGAGGCGGCGAGTAACAGTCAGGTTCAAAGTGTTCTGAATTATTGACACGAAATCTCTTGACAGGTCAAGAACCTTTGCGAGCGGAAAAGTAGAATTTGACATTAGAGGAAAGCAGAGGTGCTTCTTTATACGGTCAGGGTTGGTTTCTCACACGCGAAGACTGATTAACAATTCTGCATACAAATGAGAAAGGGGTTTCAAATACATAAGGTTAGGAAGCTTGCAATGCTCCACATACACTAATAATGATAGTTCTGACAAGGTCAAAAGGTATTTACTGAAAAATGCATAAAACAGTGGTTCCCAAACTGGGGAGCGTGTCCCCCTTTGGGGCCCATGTAGCAGAATGCAGGGGGCCGTAATCTGAGGATATGTATGTATAAAACCAATGGTGTTTAGAGGGTAGACAGCCAGTGTAGGCAACTTGCAGGTGAGGGGACAAGTATCCTGTATGAGAAATGGGTGCCGACCAGAAAAAGTTTGGGAACCACTGACATAAACGATCGCTTAATTCGGGACCGCTTTGAGGTGAGTGGAGATCAGTGGAAGTAAAGGCACAAGAAAGACATCATTGCATGGAAAGTCACGGAGGCCTTTTGCATTACACGGCGTTAAATGCGATGATGGGGATATAAGGTGAATTTGTTGACATAAAAAGAATGATTACAGTTAGCTTACTGAGTGGTTCGTTTTTAGCTTGAATTAAAGGGTTTTTTATCCCGGTAAAAATGAGAGGCTTAAATCAGTCTTTATTTAGTATTTAGTATATATATATATAATCTATATATATATATATATATATATATATATATATACATATGGATTAACCTATTCATATAACTGCCTTTGTCAGGGTTGTCAATATGTCTTCTTAGTGGGTCGTCTGAGTAAATGCTTTGCACGTTCTAGCATCGTGTAAATACTGCGACTTTGCTGTAGACGCAGTGAAATTATAGGGTTAGACTGTACGGATTTGTTAAGATGTTGGAAATATATTTTTATCTTTTTGTACTTAACCCGGCTGGACATTGTTGACAGAGAAATATTGCCTTTGCATGATTTTCTACAGCTGGAAAATTGATGTTTTCATCGAAACATATACAAATATTTCCATACGCTTCGTTTCCATAGTCATATTATACCTGTACAAATTAAAAGTGTTCCAAATGCTGTGAAGTCAAAATGTTGACAACAATGAGAACAACCCCCGAGCTTGGCAGAAGAATTCTGAAGTACCCAAGAAATAGACAAGAATAGAGTGATGAAATAGGATGCGGAAATCCGAGGTAGTGAATGACCCGTTGTGAGTGACCACACATTAGTCAGTCACAAAATCACAAGACGCCACTCGACAAAATGCGTCTCAGTGACAAGGAAATGCATTATGGCTCGCGCGCGCGCTTTGTTTGTGTCCTCTTTATACATCACTTGAAACCTGATGCGGATAATGAAACCACTCAGGGCATCATTATTCCTTCGATGG
>NC_087201.1:32894253-32974253 GCF_015104395.2 Macrobrachium nipponense | reverse complement strand
TATATATATATATATAATATATCTATCTGTTTATATCTTACATTATATATAGCTATTATATCGTCATCTCCTATAATCTGATCATATATCTTGTTCTCTCTATCATATATATCTCTTATATATATCTATCTACTCTATAGGCTTCTGTCTATATATATATCTATATATATAATCTATATCTATATATATACTATTCTGATAACTGGCTGATCAATCCAGCATTGCCTGTGAAAAACCTGAATGACATCTGATGAGTCTCTCTCTCTCTCTCTCTCCTCTCTCTCTCTCGTCTCTCTCTCTCTCTCTCTCTCTTATGATAGTTACTTCAGTTACATTGCCCAACATTTTTTGACATTTCATATTTCACCCCTTCTCACCTTCTCATCCCCCTTCCAATTGGGGCTGAACTTGGACTTAAAGGGCATTGGGATTGTCGCCATTCATCTCAGCAACCTCAAAAACTATGGATAGACACTAATATCTGTCATTTTGAGCTATTTTTACTTTTCACCCCCTTCCCACCCCTACTTTTCTGCCATATGGCAGTAAGTCATATGTATGCAGAAATGAGGTACGATAAATTCGTAGAGTTTATGTAGTTACTAAGTCTACTTTCAGAACCAGCCCTGTGTTAGGGAAGCCCTTCCCATCCCCATCCCCATCGGTGCCCGTGATGCCTTATCCACACAGTATTATTTTCTAGATATTCTCAGTGGCATGGTTGGTTTGGTGTTTGCTTCTCACCTCGGTGGTCGCTGGTTCGATTCCCGGCCATTCCATTGAGGAGTGAGAGATGTGTATTTCTGGTGATAGAAGTTCACTCCCGACGTGGTTCGGAAGTCACGTAAAGCCGTTGGTCCCGTTACTGAATAACCATTGGTTCCATGCAACGTAAAAACACCATACAAACAAAACAAACAAACAATATGTACGCCAAGTTTGGTTGAAATTGCTAAATGCATTTTAGAGTTACGGTGGAACATACAAACACACTCATCCATTTTATGTATGTATGTATGTATGTATACATGCATGCATGCTTATATTCATAAAGACAATGCAACGGACGCGCGAGGCAATGCAATCAGTTTTTGGATTTTTGGCGCGAGGTAAAATCGAGGCAGGAGGGAAATGAAGAGGGCGATCGAGTACCTTCGGAAAGAAATGAAGTGAGGGACTCGTGGGAAAGAGGTGGTGTGGAACGACCATAAACTGACACGTTCGATGAAAGGAAATTCTCGCCGAAGTTAGTGTTCGACTTAAGCTTTTGGAGTGAGGTGCAGTGGAACGCGCGGAGGGGATGGTGGTCAGTCTTCTACGAAATGAAATAACCAAAATGAAGGAATGTAAGAAGGATGAACAAGAAGGAATTGGAGAAAAGGAAAACAACTGAAATTAGGAAAGCGATTTCAGAGTAGTATTTATTGAAATAATAATAATAATAATAATAATAATAATAAATAATATAATAATAATAATAATAATAATAATAATAATAATGATTGAATTCACAATTGTTTATAACATTATGTAAATCAATAGATAGATAAATAAGCAAATATTATAGATATAAACAAGAAAGCAAACGCTGGACACCAAACTGTCATCAACCTCCGGTCACAGTTGAGAGAGACTTGATACAGAGGCTGTGTCACTCCCGACTGTTCAAGATCCATTTGACCAATACGAGGATATATCTGACAGGGAATAATTCACGTCGCCCCCGGCAGTAGGTATTCATACTAAATTGCTCGTCATTGTCCTAAAAAAGGTCATTTTATGATCAAAGCACAGAGTTTTAGTTTTCTATTAAAGTTAACTGTTCAGATGGTTATTTGTCTGGCCGTCCGTACATTTTATGTCCGTCCTCGGATCTTAAATACTACTGAGGCCAGAAGAGGACTGTAAATTGGTACGCTCATCGTCCACCCCTCCTATCATCAACCTTACCAGTCAGATGGTTCACGGTCATTCACTCAAAATGATCCACGGAGATTTTTCCCAAATATTTTCTACCTTAATGTAGTTTGTGCTTCGCCCTTGGCATTTACTCTAGCTCACAAGTGACTTTAAAGTTCAACATTTTTATTTTTCTTGTAAGTTGGTGCTGTCGTTTTTTCGACCGTGACCTTTTTGTCAAGTTGTAGGACGATATTCTAATCCTCAATTAGAGCAGCATCTTGTAATGTTGGTGTCGAATATATATATTTATAGGTTGAATTCTTAATGCAAGCGTGTTTTTCATATTGCGTTCCGTTTATTTTCCTATTTTTCCTTTTGATTTCATTTCTATGAATTAATACCTCATAGGAAAAATTTATGTATTTTACAACTCTAGAAAAAAAAACACACATTCCCTTTCGAAGGTTATACCTTAAACTTGTGCATGATGAACGTTCACTGCCCCCCCCCCCCCCCCCCCTCTCTTTCTCTCTTGCTTTCTCTCATTATATATATATATATATATATAGTATATATATATATATATATATATGTATATGTATATATATATATATATATATATATATATATGTATGTGTATGTGTATATATATATATATATATATATATATTGTGTATTGTGTATGTATCTGTTTGCCTTAGCTTTGTAAATGTCATCAGTCTGTTTCCCAACCTCTTTCTCCTACTTCTTTTTCTCCTCCTCTGTTTCCCGCGTCTTTTCGTGTCTCCCTTTGCCCTTCCTCGCCGCCGCCGCCGCCGCCGCCGCCAGCACTAGCAGTCTAAAGTCTCTCCCAGCAGACGAGCAGCAGCACTTCCTGAAGGAGGCACACCCAGCTTCCTCATCGCCCTCTCGACGCAAGATGAACTTCTCTTCTGGGAACACGTTTTAAAACACTCACTTCCGGGCTTGAGAGAGAGAGACGTTTGATGGTCAGAGGCACACACACACACACACACACACACACACACACACACAGAGAGAGAGAGAGAGAGAGAGAGAGCTTGCCATAATTCTGACTTAGTCTGAAGAGCTTTCTTCGCGATTATTATTCAGGAAGTGATTTAGTGCAGTTTTAGTGTTCGGTTACATTAATCAGCAAATTAGTTTTATCAATGATCACAAAGATATATCCCGATCTAGCGATTTATTCCGTGCACATCCAAGCTATGGAATTTTTTTCCACATTCCTGTTATTCTAAGATCAATAGTCTTCATAAAGCCGAGTTTAGTGTTCCCAAGTCGCCCTTTGTCTTTTCCTTATCACTTATTCTTTTTCCTAAGCTTTTTCTTTCATTTATTATTCCCAAGGGCCTGTATTGCCCCTCAGATTCTCTTCTCTCTTCATGCCTTTCTCAATCTTATTTCAACCCTTTCACGACAGTTTCTTATCAAATGATCCTCCATCTTAGTTTTCTGTATAAGAAAACTATTGTGCTGGCTTTGTCTGTCCGTCCGTTCGTCCTCAATTCTACAAAACTACAGAGGCTAGAGGGCTGCAAATTGGAATTTTTATCCATCACCCTCCAACCATCAAACATACCAAATTGCAACTCTCTAGCCTCAGTCATTTTTATTCTATTTAAGGTTAAATTTAGCCATGGATCCTGCATCTGGCAGCAGGTTACTGGAGCCATGGGACGCAACCTCACTTTACCGCATCTGGTGAGCAACTGGAGAGCTGCCAGCTACAGTTGATGGTTTTATGCTGCATTATACGTTGTACAGAAAACTCTATTGAGCCGAAGAAACTTTTCTATCTTTTTTCATAAGAGGCCATCCGTCACTTTTTAGTTTTCTCTTAGTTTTTTCCCAAGTGGTCCTCAGTCTGAAATTCTTCCCTTCCAGATCTTCCCCCCTTACATCTTTTTTCCCTTGTGACCCCATCACGTTTCTTCCCAGTCATTACTCTTCTTGAGTGGCTGTCCATCCTTTTTCTTCCTTCTTACATTGTTTTATTCTTAAGTGACCTTCACCCTGTTTGCTTCCTATGCCTGACTCAGACATTGGCGATTCAAGACCGGGCACGTCATCATGGCTGAAACTGTGCTCATTAGGCCGCCATTACAACGCAGTCACGACCAAGTCGCTAACAATCGCCATGAATTTTGACCTCCTTGCAGAGTTTGGCGTCATATGCCTAGTGAAGGCAGATGAACATGAACAACACCACTCTGCAAGATACAACGCTAATGCAATGGTGTCACCATTCGTCTTATTTGGATTGCACATATCGTAATTCGCAATCGCGACATGCACCATCCATTTAAAACATCTGCCATGACTTGGTTTGCGTTCCCAAACTCGGCGACTTGGTTGTAATTGCATCGTAATGGCATCGCAATCCGGCAGTTACGACGTGCTCGGCCTTGAATCGCAAATATGTGACCAAGCTGCAGACAATTTTTTTTCCTCTTAAAGATCATGACTGATGGAAGTGATTGCCAAAAGCAGCCATCACAATGTGCTCTGCCTGAATGGCTAAAGTGCGAGTCGGGCATTACTCTCTGGAGCAATGGTAAGCGTGCTCGGCTCAATTCCTCGTTGGATGAGTGGTTTGCGCTCTTGGGTACCAAGTATGAAGTTCGACTCTCTGCTCGGACAGTGCCGAGTAAGAGGAATTTGTTTGTGGTGATTAGAAATTCATTTCTCGATATAATGTGGTTCGGATCCCTTAGTAAGCTGTAGGTCCCGTTGCTAGGTGACCAATTGGTTCCTAACCGTGTAAAAGTACCTAATCCTTCGGGCCAGCCCTAGGAGAGCTGTTCATCAGGTCAGTGGTCTGGTTAAACTGAGATGTACTTCTTCGGCTCACAAAGCGAGGGACCCGAACCTAACAAGGATGGATGAATGGATGCTCTCACTAAACTCCAATTTGCATCTGTTGACCTAAGCAGTGAATATGTACCTAATCGTTAGTCGACTGTTGTGGAGCATAGCTAAGTTGGAGAGAGAGAGAGAGGAGAGAGAAGAGAGAAGAGAGAGAGATATGAATGTACCTTTATCGCACCATCATGGTGATATATATAATACATATATATATATATAATATATATATATATATATATATATATATACGTATAAAAGATTAGATATTGAATATATATTAAATATGTATGTATGTCCTATGTATAGGTAAAGTATATGTATATGTATATGCTGATATGAATAATGAATATATCTTGTATATATATATGTATATATTATAATATAGTCTATATATAATCATATATATATGATATATATATATATATATCTATATATATATATATTATACACACGTATAAGCCATCAAAATGGAAGGGCCTGAACTAGGGTGGGGCCATTTATAAGATATTCATAAGATCTGTTTCTTTTCCTCTTTTCTACACAAATAGCTCTCGGTCACGTTCCTTCTCTTCGGTATTTCGTGTTCATAAACAAACAATGTCATATTTTTGTTTGTTTGTTGCTCTGTAGAATCAAGCAAAATAAATCTGTGTGATAAATAAGTTGAATTTATGCTCAGGTTTGATGTATCAGGACATTGACAAGAGAAAATTTCAGTTTAAGATTTATTTATGATACTCTTTCTGCTACAGATTTTATATAGTAGAGTATCGGCTTTCGTATTGTTGGCAGTGAAAATAACCACCTTTACACATTGCGTCTAGCAACTTTTCCCCTGCAGCTATTGTAATGATGGAAGTCCTTCATTCTAACTAATCGGGGGACGGGAAAAACGAATTGGTTTTCGTCTTATCAAGACGTCAAGTTGACCACTGGAAGTTGAGGTTGTCTATGACCGCGTGTGCGTATACGTAAGTGCGTAAATGTGACTAGAGTTTGCTAGTTGCTGTTCGAGACGCCAGAGGGGAAAGAAATGTAACTCCCCATTGTTTTTCCAGTCCGCTAATTATGAAGGCTATTTCCATGAGACGTACGTATACCGCATATGTAACTTGGCAAACGCAGGCCATTTATAGTAAAATGGAAAGAGAGAGAATATTTTGCAGATGCCACGGACACCAAGCCTCCATTTGTCCCGGGCGCATATTCCCGAAATGTAACAAAGTATCGGGCTGCCTGAAAAAAGCGGGACGCCATATCTTAAAAACTAACCATTGAATCCTCTTGAACCTAATCTCTTTATGTTTCCCACACCCAGATCATTCGATAGATACGGCCTATGTATTAGCCTACCTAACCCAACCTAACTTCCTCTTCAGGTAGATCAATGAGAAAAGTTACAGAAAATGTGGTATTTATACCAAGAGGTCCATCCACAGGTAAGCCAATTTAGGTCACTCCACTGATAATCTTCCTTTAATCGTCTTAAGTGTTGGTTGAATGAAAACCTTGTCGATGACATCTGAATCCCATGCTCCCTTTGAGATGTTCATTACCTGCCTCTGTTTAATCAAGGCCAATTTTATCATTTGACCCTTGTACCAGGAGTTGCTGATATAAATTATACGTGACAAATTCCAGTTTATTCTATGGTTGAAAATAGCTAAGTTCTGTTGCCCATACCTAAGTGACCGTATAAATGAACATAACCATAGAATAAACTGGAATTTGTCACTTATAATTTATAGCAGCAACTGCTGATACAAGAGTCAAATGATAAAATCGCCCTTGATTAAACAGAGGCAGGTAATGAACATCTCTATGAGAGCATGGGATTCAGATGTCATCGACAAGGTTTTCATTCAACCAACGCTTAAGAAGATTAAAGGAAGATTATCAGCTGGAGTGACCTAAATTGGCTTACCTGTGGATGTACCTCTTTGTATAAATACCACCTTTTCTGTAACTTTTCTTATTCATCTACCTGAAGAGGGAGACAGCAGTTTCTGAAATATAGTATTTTTCTCTCGATATTTTGGTGTTTTTTTGGCATCTTTTATTAGATGGAATTCTGTTGTAACAGAACCTTTTTACCAGTCATATATATATATATAATATATATATATATATATATATATATATATATCCAAAGGTCAAATACAATTGTCTTCCATGAAGAAAAGAGCTACCCAACTCTTTTAACTTTTTTCTGGAAAGAACGGGCTGAAAAGCTATTCTGGAAACAGTTGCCTGGAAAGCTATTCTGGAAAGAGCTGCCTGGAAGGCATGAATTTCCCCACGAGGAGAAGGACCATCCTGTGTGCAATGTTACATAACAGGAGATCATTTGCCAGAGTCTCTGCCGACGTTTGGGACAGACAGTGGAAGGAATTTGTATGCTTGTCGTCATTCCAGCCCCCCCCCCCCCTCCCCCTCTCCATCTCCCTTGGCACCAAATTGCAAGGACTTAGTAGTTTTGGTAGTTCAGTGACACCCAGACTGTAGCAAAAGCTGACCAGTATGTTTATTCTCCCCTTTTGTCTCCGCGGGTGTGGCCGATGTGCCGGGCTTGCTAAATCTACGGTGGATTTTAGACTTTGTAACACAGAAGAGAGAGAGAGAGAGAGAGAGAGAGAGAGAGAGAGCATGTAAGATGCTATTGTTTCGTAAGCTAGTACACACAACTTGTCTTTGCTTATTTGTAAAAAGTTTACGATACGTGTATTGTTTTGGCCTTTTTCGTATCTTTCGTAAATTGAAAGCAGACTTTAGTCTTTCCGGTATAAAATGTCGGTATAATGTATGAGAGAGAGAGAGAGAGAGAGAGAGAGAGAGAGAGAGAGAGAGAGAGAATCTTAAATGTTCCTTTACTACGATACTACGATCGAGCTTTGCTTTCATCTTCGTATCTCTTCTGTTTAACACACCCCCATACACAGACATACGTATGTACGTATATGTGCGTATTTATATATTTCACAGTTTAACAAATTAGTTACGTATATGTCAATCCGCACAGAATTCTGGGAAGGATTATCACCGAATCTTTCGTCTTGAATCTCACTGTACTTACATATATATATATATATATATATATATATATATATATATATATATATATATATATATATGTGTGTGTGTGTGTGTGTGTGTGTGTGTGGTGTGTGTGCGCGTGCGCGTGTGTGTGTGTTTGTGTGTCACATAATATGAGCTTATGAGTTATCTACTTTTTGAAACTGTCATGTAATTTTTTCTATCAGCGTGGAGAGATAGCTAAGTGCGCAAAGATGAGAGAGAGAGAGATAGAGAAATGAATTTAATAGATAAAAAGAAGAGCAGTGTCATTCTCGATCGTCGTTGGTTCTCTTGTATTGAATTCATCGCAGTCTTTATTGCAGATCTGCCATTATCATCGAATTTTAGATGTTTGGAAAAAACGATAAAATATAAACATCTCTTCATTTGTTGTTTATTGAAGCAGTGTTTAAGATTGTGCTAATATTATAGAGGTAATTCCTACGGTTTATCTTGGCAGGATCGTATATATATATAATATATATATATATTATATTATATATATATATATATATATATATGGGGATACAATCCACAATGAAGTAAATTCCTCTTGTAATTTAAAATATATAGTTCTTGTATAGGATTAGAGCTTTCGACCATCAACTGTGGTCTTGTTCACTAAAGTGTGATATGTCACCTCAAGGAACTAACAAGCAAGAGCACAAACATTTGAAAAAACAACGGTTAGGTAACAGCTAGTTCATATTATGAATGATCAGGCGGTTGAGCCCTCGTTCTTTCCAGAATTCGTCTTGATCTTCGTGGGGGAATGTTTCTATTGTCAACTGCTTGTTCTATGGTGGTTGGGTGGTTTGTTGGAGAAATGACCTGAGTGGAGTAAACAGGAGAGGAAGCAGCATCGTTATTGGCACATATATTTCTAAAGTTTGAAATTTTCCCTTTCCTACATATCTCTTCACAAATAGCTGTATTATCTGTAATGCCAGTATTTCCTGCAAAGGTCTCGTTTAATGAAATTAATGCCCCTTCTACTACTCGTCTCAAAGTCCGGTCGTTACATGCAAAAACAACCTTGGTACCTTTAAAGTTTATTGCGTGGTTTTTCTCCCATGTATGTTGCGCAATTGCACTGTATGAACTTCCCCTTCTGCAAGCAGCAACGTGTTCTTCCCTTCTCTTATCAATGGAACGTCCGCTTTCTCCCACGTAACATTCATTGCAATCACTACAAGGTATTACATATACTCCTACATTCTCTCTATTGCCCGGGTTATTTTTAATGAGTTTCTTCTTGATTGTACTGTTGTACTGAAAAACTACGTTGAAGCCGTTCTTTTTTCCTTTAAGCTGCCTAGAAAATTTATTAAGTTCTCTATTATAAGGAAGAGCAAGAGATGCCTTAAAATCTGCCTTTTCAGTTATATCATGAGGGGCGTAAAACATCGATCTAGCTTTAGATAGAGACTGTAGTATAAAAAACTTTGGGTAACACAGTTTAGTAAAACTATCTACCAAGAAATTTATTTCGGGGTCAATGAACTGGGGATCACATATTCGGTATGCTCGAAAAAACAAATTGGTTAAAACGTTGTGCTTTACTTTCGGTTCATGATATGAAAAGTAATGAATATAGGTGTTTGTGTGGGTGTTCTTCCTATACACGCTGAATTTAAAGTCACTACTCACTGTGTCTCTATGAACTACCATATCTAGAAAGGGAAGCCTATTTTCCATTTCCTTTTCCACTGTAAATTTAATATAGGGCAAAAAACCATTAAGCAACTCTAAAAACCTACGAAAGGCTTCCTCGCCGTGTCTATAAACAATAAAAACATCATCTACATACCTAACCCAAATTTCAGGCTTGATGTCTTCCGGTAGTGTGTCAACGTAAACCTTTTCGAAAAATTCCATACATAAGTTAGCCAATATAGGGGAGAGGGGTGAGCCCATCGAGACCCCGGATTTTTGTTGATAGAACGAACCATTAAACTCAAAAATTGTAGATTCAACGCAAATGTTAATCAAATGACAAAATTTATCTATGTGCATAGGTGGCTTGAAAATATTATCTGAGGCTAATTTCTTCAAGTTGTCGAGCACGAAACTCAGTGGTACATTCGTGAATAAAGAAACTATATCTAGACTGTACATAGTACCTATATAATTCTTTTCCTTAATTTGATCCATAAAATCCATACTGTGCTTAATGTGAGATTTCGAAATTGTCCCTATTAATTTCCCCAAAACATCCGCTAACCATGAAGACAGATCCGACTGAGGATTGTTGCAGCTAGCGACAATGGGCCTTAAAGGACACCCCTCCTTGTGAATCTTGGGAGTTCCGTAAAAATAACTGAAAGACGGCAGTTTTCTCGCTAGCTTACTCAGATAATATTTTCAAGCCACCTATGCACATAGATAAATTTTGTCATTTGATTAACATTTGCGTTGAATCTACAATTTTTGAGTTTAATGGTTCGTTCTATCAACAAAAATCCGGGGTCTCGATGGGCTCACCTCTCTCCCCTATATTGGCTAACTTATGTATGGAATTTTTCGAAAAGGTTTACGTTGACACACTACCGGAAGACATCAAGCCTGAAATTTGGGTTAGGTATGTAGATGATGTTTTTATTGTTTATAGACACGGCGAGGAAGCCTTTCGTAGGTTTTTAGAGTTGCTTAATGGTTTTTTGCCCTCTATTAAATTTACAGTGGAAAAGGAAATGGAAAATAGGCTTCCCTTTCTAGATATGGTAGTTCATAGAGACACAGTGAGTAGTGACTTTAAATTCAGCGTGTATAGGAAGAACACCCACACAAACACCTATATTCATTACTTTTCATATCATGAACCGAAAGTAAAGCACAACGTTTTAACCAATTTGTTTTTTCGAGCATACCGAATATGTGATCCCCAGTTCATTGACCCCGAAATAAATTTCTTGGTAGATAGTTTTACTAAACTGTGTTACCCAAAGTTTTTTATACTACAGTCTCTATCTAAAGCTAGATCGATGTTTTACGCCCCTCATGATATAACTGAAAAGGCAGATTTTAAGGCATCTCTTGCTCTTCCTTATAATAGAGAACTTAATAAATTTTCTAGGCAGCTTAAAGGAAAAAAGAACGGCTTCAACGTAGTTTTTCAGTACAACAGTACAATCAAGAAGAAACTCATTAAAAATAACCCGGGCAATAGAGAGAATGTAGGAGTATATGTAATACCTTGTAGTGATTGCAATGAATGTTACGTGGGAGAAAGCGGACGTTCCATTGATAAGAGAAGGGAAGAACACGTTGCTGCTTGCAGAAGGGGAAGTTCATACAGTGCAATTGCGCAACATACATGGGAGAAAAACCACGCAATAAACTTTAAAGGTACCAAGGTTGTTTTTGCATGTAACGACCGGACTTTGAGACGAGTAGTAGAAGGGGCATTAATTTCATTAAACGAGACCTTTGCAGGAAATACTGGCATTACAGATAATACAGCTATTTGTGAAGAGATATGTAGGAAAGGGAAAATTTCAAACTTTAGAAATATATGTGCCAATAACGATGCTGCTTCCTCTCCTGTTTACTCCACTCAGGTCATTTCTCCAACAAACCACCCAACCACCATAGAACAAGCAGTTGACAATAGAAACATTCCCCCACGAAGATCAAGACGAATTCTGGAAAGAACGAGGGCTCAACCGCCTGATCATTCATAATATGAACTAGCTGTTACCTAACCGTTTGTTTTTTTCAAATGTTTGTGCTCTTGCTTGTTAGTTCCTTGAGGTGACATATCACACCTTTAGTGAACAAGACCACAGTTGATGGTCGAAAGCTCTAATCCTATACAAGAACTATATATTTTAAATTACAAGAGGAATTTACTTCATTGTGGATTGTATCCCCATTTACTTAAAGGTACGACATAGTACCTGGCTTCTTCTTCTATATATATATATATATATATATATATATATATATATATATATATATATATATATTAGATTCACATCAACCATGCATTTGATTTCTAGGCCAGTCCCTTACGACGCTCCTGATTGGCTGTTGATAAGCCAATCACAGGACTGGAAACTCAGTCTCTCTCTCGAGAGTTCACATGGGTAGGATCTATGTTCCACCTCTCCAGAGCGATACGTCTTTCAAAAGCATCCCTCAGGAGAGGTGGAACATACATCCTGCCTATGTGAACTCTTCCGAGAGAGACTGATCACAGGGCTAGAAACTCTTAGTCTCTCTCGAGAGTTCACATGGGCAGAATGTATATTCCACCTCTCCCGAGGGATACTTTTGAAAGAAGATACCTCAGGAGAGGTGGAGAACACATCTTTCCCATGTGAACTCTCTCGAGAGACTGAGAGTTTCCAGCCGTGTGATTGGCTTATCAACAGCCAATTAGGAGTGTCGTGAGGGACTGGCCTAGACATCAAATGCACAGTTGATGTGAATCTGCTATAGCAAGTAAGGCGACTGATAGTTCATTCTCTTTGCAACATTAACGTATTTGTAGAAAACATCGCCTTTGCTGGGGGAGAACATTGGTATCATTTGCATGGTTCAGATTTACCCATTATTTTCTAGACCCTTTTTCTTTTGTTATGAACACCATTACTGATAGCATTCCAGTTTATGCAAAAGCAAAACCTCAGTGGCGTGGTCGGTATGGTGTTGGCGTGCCACCTCTGTGGCCGTGAGTTCGATTCCCGGGCTTCTCCACTGAGGGGTGAGATGTGTATTTCTGGTGATAGAAGTTCAATCTCGACGTGGTTCGGAAGTCACGTATAATAAGCCGTTGGTCCCGTCGCTGAATAACCACTGGTGGTTCCATGCAACGTAAAAACACCATACAAACAAACAAACAAACAATAGCAAATAACCTGCAATGAATAATTGTCTACGCTGAGAGAAAATAAAAAGTTCTAGGAACTTTTTAGGAACATGTAGTCGCCTAAAGGGATTGGCGTTTTCGTGTACATGGATACATAAGACAGAGAAGTAATATAGTAGATTCACATGAAACGTGCATTTGATGTCTAGGCCAGTCCCTTACGACCCTCCTGATTGGCTGTTGGTAATCCAGTCACTGGGCTGGAAACTCAGTCTCTCTCTCTCGAGAGAGTTCACATAGCCAGGATGTATGTTCCACCTCTCCTTAAGGATACTTCTGAAAGACATATCCCTCAGGAGAGGTGGAACGTAGATCCTGCCCATGTGAACTCCGTATCGCTTGAAGCAGTGTAAGATTTGGTGACTGTTTGGAGATATATAACTGTCTTCCATTATAATTCTTTTTAGGCTTTGGTGTGTCTGTTTGAAGATATTATATCTTCCATTTTAATTCACTGTGCGCGTCACATGTCTTAACACATGAAATATTTCATTTTCATAATTCATTTTGTTTAATCGGATTCCACATTAGGCTTTATTTAAAGGTTCTTTGCAGCATCTCTTCGGCCCCCAGCTGCAACCCCTTTCGTTCCTCTTACTGTACCTCCGTTCATATTCTCCTTCTTCCATCTTCCTTTGCACCCTCACTTATCAGTTGTTTCACAGTGCAACTGCAATGTTTTGCTCCTGTTACAACTTAAAAATTTGTCTAATCTCAATTTCCCTTCCAGCGCTGAATGACCTCATATGTCCCAGTGCTTGGCCTTTGTCCTAAATTCCATATTGCATTCCATATATTCCATTTAAGCGGATTCAGAGCGTTGTAGAGGTTTTCTCTTCAATCTTCATTTTTCTTTTTAATGTTTAGGAGTGTGGGGTGTTCTTCAAGCTATCATCATCATCATCTTTCGACCTCATTATTCCCACTATACTATAGCAGGGTCGGCTGCTAGTGTCAACTTTCTCTATCTATTTCTATTACTTGCATCTTCTTCCCCCCAGTCCCATCTCACCCATATCCCTCTCGCCTCACCACATCCATCCATCTGACCCACTGATGGCCCACTCCTCTGGCTTGTTCTTGGCTCTCTTGATTGGTTCCACCTCTTCCCTTCTTATTACATGGCCATAGTATTTCAGCTGAGCTTACCTAGCTTTCTCCATGACATTACACATGCCACACATTCTTCATATACTGTTCGCTTCCCTGCTCTGCCAACGCGGAATCAGAGGAATTTGTTTCTGGTGATTAGAAATTCATTGCTTGATATGATGTTGGTCGGATCTCGCAGTAAGCTGTAGGTACCGTTGCTAACTAACCAGTCGGTTCAATCCTTCGGGCCAGCCCTAGGAGAGCTGTTAATTAGCTCAGCAGTCTGGTTAAACTAAGACATACTTGACTTGGCTTGAATCTCCCTCCTTTCTTTATCTTTATTATGGTTTCTTCCCCGTTTATAAAACAACTCGTACCATCCTTAAGTATGCATGCATCTACAAGTAAATTGTACTTGGCTCAACTTCTTACTGTGGTGGTTTCTTTCCATTTAGTTCCTCAATGTCTCACCTCAAGGTTGGTTGTGTTTTTATTTATTTAATTCTTCCCCTGTTATATTTTGAATGAATTCTGAGACTGTACTTACAGTTGTTTTTTATCTTTTCTTATGCACAGCCCTGAGGATGTAATTCTGTAGATAGTTACGAAACGTTGGCTATGAAGTAAATAGGCAGCCTGGTGGTGTGTTGTTTTCGTCCGTCTTCCTCTGAATATGTTGCCTGGAGCGTTCCTTGTGCCCTGTTTCACTGTATTTATAAATATATATGGGATTTTCTCTGCTGACATTGATGTGTATTAGTTATTGCTCTGTGGATTCAGTCTATATATAAAGCATATATATATATATATATATATATATATATATATATATATATATATATATTTACTTTCACTTTGCGTATGAACAAACACACAAAGGTTCGCCATGTCTATAGGTAACCGAAGATGATCATACTACGCCAGCCAGGTAAGGGGGGTGGGGGAGAGGGAGGGGGCTATAAATAATCAGTGTTACTAGGACACGGAGGGATGGGGAAGTGGCCGTGATTGAAGAGGCAGCTCTGGGAGAAGGGTCTCTGATGGGCAGCCTGGAACAGACATCTTTTATTCCTTGCTGGTTCTAAGTTGATAGGTTATGATCGATGACCCGTAGAGGAGAAGAATGCACTCACCGAGATTTAGGTGAGCAGATGCTGTTACTGCGAAAGAAGGAAGTAGACTTTTTCGTAATGTGCTGTCGCAGCCCTAATGGCAGTTGAGAATGTAACTTGGGATCGTTTTGGTGAAATATTGGTAGACAAGCTGGGAATGATTTCATTTATTGGACGTCATTTTCCAAGCTTACCTCGGACACTTGAATGTTACCCGTGGAAATGATTCGAATTTTGCACGAAAGAAAATTCGTATATTATTTTAAACTTTTTTTCGCACAGCCCTTGCATTTATTTTGCGCGCCATTATACCTTTGCCAAGAGAGTTCGTGTTGTAACTCCTGTCTAATGTTATTTGCGTTCGTATTTATATAAAAACGCGTGCATTAAATAAAAAAAAAAAAGCAAAGTTGGTGGTCCTTGCGTATGATCTTCGGGGTTCATTGCGTCAGCTTTGGAAATAGGTGCCACGGTAGCCCTTGGGCCGAATCGAAAGGCCCAGTTTAGAATTCCTATACCGAAATAACCCCGCATCCTGCAGGACCAGAGGATGTAGGCCATCATTGGGTGTGAACTCTGCAGATAAATAGATTCCGGTCGGCCTCCTTTGAGGCAGAGGACGACAGTCACCCGCTCGTTGTTTCGTGATACAGAGAGAGTTCTCCTCTGTGCCTCCCCTTTGATTGGCAGGCGATGTCGCCCGCCTTAATAGCTCCCCCCCCTCTCTCTCTCTCTCTCTCTCTCTCTCTCTCTTTCTCTCTCTCCCCTAAAGCACTTCGTTTTAAAACACACACACACACACACACACACACACACACACACACATTATATCTGTATGCTTTGAAAATCACGTGACTTGATGAAATAAACGAATACCAGAGGAAAATGATGGGAGGTAGAAGTCCAAGCGCCGTCGTCTTCATGAAGCCGTCGTCATTAAGACGTCCTGGACGATGTCTTGATGAAGACGAAAGCGCTTGGATTTCTGCCTATCAATTTCCTGTGGTATTCGCGTATATCTACTATATCTATATCTAAGTATATATATATATATATATATATATATATATATATATATATATATATATACATATATTGGTTATGTTATGTTTCCCCCTACGCATTCACAGCTAATATTTTAGGATAAAGTCCTTAGGTCATGCCCTTTCCCCATCATGTTTGTCATCCAATATATTTGATTACTTACCTGGTAGTTAAATTAACTTTTAAAATTAATTTTTAAAAATTTATTTTTATTTTATTTATTTATATATATATTTTTTGGGGGGTCAGCAGAAGCACAGTAAGTTATCGAACTCCTTTTCTGTTACTGATGGTAGTGTTTTAACTATTAGACCATTACATACATATACATATGTATGTATGTATGTATGTATGTATGTATGATTTACGTAAGTGCAAAACGAGGAACGATAGACTATGCTGATAAGCTGTAAAAGGGACATGATTTTTAGTAAATATATGTTTCACAAATAAAATAGATTCAAGTACACTTTGGAAAAAGAAAACGATAAGGGTAAGTAGATGACAAGCAAGCAAGTTGATTGTGGTGCTGATGCGAATGGATGTATATATGTTCATTTTTTGGTTGAAGCAAATTATAAAAGATAGATGAAAGTTCGCAGTGGAGAGGAACGGCGGAAAATGTATATATATATATATATATATATATATTATATATATATATATATACATATATATATATATATATATCATATACATATATATGAAGAGTTAAATATTCAAGATTGGAAGATAAAGGGAGAAGCAGTGAAAAGTAAGTAGTGGTATGTGGAAAGATAAGATAAAAAAAAGATGAAGAGGGTAGTTAATGTAGGCGCAGTGTGGGCTGATTTTGTTCTCGTGGAGTCCTGTGTAAATGCGTTTGGAAAGGTCTTGTTAGTGTTGAAAGGAGAGTATGTGTGAGGAGTTGTGTGTTTTACATTGTATCTCTGAAGTGACAGTTGGGATTATACACACGCACACATGCACTCTATATATATATATATATATATATATATATATATATATATATATATATATAATATATATATATAAAAAAATTTAAATTTATATATATATATATATTATATATATATATATATATATATATATATAATACAGAAAGAATGATGAAGAGAGAGAGAGAGAGAGAGACCTTACAGACTTACCTTACCTTAACATCTTGTTCGGGTTGCCCCAGGTCCCTCAGTGTGAGGCACCTCTAATGTCTAACCAGAGAGTTGCTAGTACATCTTCCGTATATTTTTGCATCTTCCAATCTTGGATGGTCTGGGATGCAGTTTAGATATTTGTCGAGCTTATTCTTAAACACATCTACGCTCACTCCTGAGAGACAGAGAGAGAGAGAGAGAGAGAAAAAGCTGGCAAGAGAGGGAATTTTCATATATGTGCGAAACTTTCACCGGAGGTATCTTGGAATAAAAAAAATATATGTATGTATACAAAAGCAGAAAAAGAATCCTAAAGACATTGGCTTGGCTGTTCCGGCCGAACAGATAATATGTAAAAATTCCTTGCTCCGTCTCCGCGCTGGGACGCGATATTTTTGCTTGGGGTTTTTGAAATTGAGAAATGTTATTCTCTGGTGTGCCACAGGAGACGTGATCAGATCATGTTCTGATGCATTTTTTTTGTTTTTTTTTCCTGAAACAGACCTGTCTGTGTGACTGTCTGTCTGTATGACTGTGTGTCTGTCTGTCTGTCTGTCTGTCTGTCTGTCTCTTTCTTTGCGCTTTTACATTCACCCTTTCGATATATTTTAGTTCTCTCTAATTTTTCTTTCTTCGAAAATAGTGACCCCGTCTATAGTACATGAACAAAATCATCATGAATGTTATTTAATCGGAAAAAACAAAAGCCGATAGTTGTAACTCTGTGTGTGTGTGTGTGTGTGTGTGTGTGTTATGCAAAGAAGAGCAAATCCGGGATTTTCTGGCTTTTCGAAATAGAATCGTGTCTTGACTTGGGAGTTTGTTACCAATGATCGCAACGCACGAAGCCCTCTGGCCATTATTGCAAAGCGGCGGTAGAAGCTTTGCAAAGTAAAGTTAAATGTATCTTAAGTTTAACCAGATCACTGATTGACAGCTCTCCTAGGGCTTGCCGGAAGGATTAGATTTTTATTGACCTAGCAACCGTACCTACAACTTGCTTACTGTGGGATCCGAACCACATTAATATCGAGAAATGAATTTCCAATCGCCAGAAATACATTCCTCTTCATTCCGCGGTGGCGGCAGCCGGGGAGCGAACTCGGGCTACCGGATTGGTATGCGAATACGTAACCGATTCGTCCAGCGAGAAGTTGTGCGTTTTATGAATGAGTTTCGTTCCTGTTGCTCTCCCCTATCCTCCCCGCCCCCGGCCTCTTTCCAACCCCCCCCAACCCCCCCCCAACCCCCCCAAATCACCGCCACCTCCTTCGACGTCCTTTCCCTCTGTTATACTCAATTACTGATCCCCTCTTTCAGTATTTCTTTTGGAAGCTTGAATTTCTAGTTAATGGCCTCATGTTCTGAATAATATGTCTAAGAATCTGTATAATAATAATAATAATAATAATAATAATAATAACAACAACAACAACAACAACAACAACAACAACAACAACAACAATAATAATAATAAAATAATAATAATAATAATAATAAATCCGAGAGGATCTTATTACTATTATCTGGTATGTATCCTTCACGTCTTTTATAACTGTATAAGAACGTCTCTTCTGTCGAGCAACTCGTCCTCAGGAGGAATTTTCATTACCGCGCAAATCTCTGCTCTTATTTCACTGCACTCGGAGCGCCTCAGTGACGTGGTCGGTATGGTGTTGCTGGCCTGCAGGGTGGCCGCGAGTTCGATTCTCGGGCATTCCATTGAGGTGTGAGAGATGTGGCGTATTTCTGGTGATTAGAAGTTCTCACTCTCGGCGTGGTTCAGAAGTCACGTTAAAAAAAAAAATAGAAAAAAAATAAAGCCGTCGGTCCCATTGCTGAATAACCACTTGTGGTTCCATGCGACGTCAAAACATACAAACAAACAAACACACAAACAAACGCTGCATTGGGAGGTTGCTCGTCTTCGTTTTATTTGAAGGCACATTTTCAACTCGCTTCCTCCCCAGATAAAATCCCCGCTATTTAACTTTCACTGTACCGTCTTCTCCTTTCTAAGTATACATTGGAATACTGTTTGAACGCTATGTATGCCCAATGATTAGACGCGTATAGAGCGCATTTGCACAATTCCCAAGTGTGTAAACTTGAATTTATTAAGCTTTAATCACACATAAACAAATATATTAATTCATGCATACATGCATACATAAATACAGAGAGAGAGAGAGAGAGAGAGAGAGAGAGAGAGAGAGAGAGAGAGAGAGAGAGACCCGAATATTTATGCTTGTTTTAAATAGTAAGTGATTTTCATATTCATTATTTTGCCCCCCCTCCCACCCCCCCCCCCACCCCGTCTCATTAGTGTGTGCAATTACCTCAACAATTTTGAGCATTCCAGCGTCGGTCTCAGACTATTTTTGGGTCTTAACGTTTCTAAAGGAACGATTGACTGTTTTCAGGAATATTACTCGGGGAGTAAGCCTACAAATGACTTTGTTGTTGTTGTTCTTGCTGCTGTTGTCTTGTTGGGGGAGGGGGGGTAGGAAAGCCTTATGGAAAAGTCTGAAAAAGGTGTTTTGCTTTTAGTTGAAGACACAGGAATTTTAGGATACGATATTTATGACTTATTTATGATAATGAAAATGTGAAGAATAAGTACAGAGCAATTATATCTCTAATAAAATATAGCGTATATATTTTAATTTTCTTTGGTGAAACAACAAGCCATTTGACCGAGTGAGCTGAAGGTCGGATCACGCCTTGTTTTAATGTTTCATTTATTGGTGATGCGTGAAATAGGTAATGTTATGTCTAATAACCGAAGTGTAGTACATGTATTTTTCGTGTTATGTAAACTGAATCATATAAAACTATTACGCATAGTTGGAAAGTTTTGTGTCAGTTTATTTAACAGCTTTATGTTCTATCTTTGTTCAGTTTATACAATAAACAACCTGTTCATTAGTTTTGGGTATCTACGGATGGTATATTGTCTAGCTGGGGCATTATGGTTTTCTAAAAATTCGGTGGGAAATAGGTTTGGGCGATACGGGAAAGCGGAGAGGGGGGCCGGCTTAGCGGGAGGGTAGTAATATCTTCAGGGGGAGGTGCGAGCCGTAGGGAAACATTCAAAATTCCCAAGATTAAATTCGTTATTCTCTTAACAAGAGTGAGGAACTGATATCTAGAAGATAATAAAAAAGGGGCAAAATCTCGACTTACAACGTTACGTCTATTACTCTAGTTAGGCTCGGTGGGCTTACCTTGTTCTGAAATGATTTATTTTTAAATCTGGGAGGGAATTTTACCCATAGATGCAAGAGGGGGCGTGGCATGGAGGAAAGGACCCTCTTTCAGAAGGGGGCGTGGCAGTAAGATGTTTTAATAACCATTGGTCTGGCTCGCGAAACGACTGATTAGTCATCTCTCTTGAGAAAACGGTCGTTATTGATGAACCCACAAAAAAAAAAAAAAAAAAAAAAAAAAAAAAAAAAAAACTTGAATTTACGTCGTGGGAGATTTATTTCCCATCGTTAAATTATGATGCAGGAAACATTCCTTAATTCAAATGGCGTAGTTGATTGATTGCCCAATTATCGAATGTGCGTTTTAATGCCCGAATTAGGAAACAGAGAATTAGGGTTGAATAAGGAATATGGAATAGCGTAAATGAGATAAGGGATAAGATGCAAATAAGATTGCTTGGATAATGGAAAGCAGATAAAGGATGAAACTGTAAATAGAAGAAGGAAGCTTTATGATTATTGCAGAGACGAAACAGTTCTGAATCTTTTGTAAGATTCATGACGGTACAAAATATATAATGAGAAGAATCTCTATTCAAGCTGATGAAGAAGCAACGACGCCCTGACGGAGAGAGAGAGAGAGAGAGAGAGAGAGAGAGAGAGAGAGAGAGAGAAGAAGGCTTGTGGTACGTAAAAAACAGAGGAAAAAAAAAAAGCAGGAATAGACAGTGCATGTGCTTTTGAAGATAAATAGAGAGTCGGAAGAGTGCTCGTGTATACAAGAGAGAGAGAGAGAGAGAGAGAGAGAGAGAAATCTTCAACATCGTAAGACAAAAACCTTTGAAAAAGACTCACGGGGAAAAAAATAGCGTATTTTTTTATGCAGCGAAGCAATGTGCAAAAAAAAAAAAAAAAAAAAAAAAATCTGAACAAAAGAAATACGCGGAGAGACAGACAAAAGAAAATGTTTGAAAACAGGAAGTGAAGTCGGCCAAAAAAAAAAGTGCCTGCAGATTTTTTTTTTATTTATTTTGTTTCTTAAATGAAAAAGATCTTATGAGGGATATCTCCATTTAACGTTATCATCAGAGTTTGAAACATTTCATGACTTGAAGGATAAGAGACCATTATAAATTCACAAAATTAATAAAAAAACAGCAATTTCATAGTATGTGATGTCATTTTCTTACTACTGCGTTTATTAATGCGTGACCTGTTGCATTAATACATATAGATTACATATAGTAGACTACAAAGATTACATAGATTATTCAGGACTTGGTATTCGGGAAAGGTGACTGGCTAAGGTTTTTGAGAAAACGAAGAAGACAGAAAGAGTAGTACATATGCACAATTGTCTCTAGGTATGGCGTAAGAGTGCATTTACTTCATCAGCCCGCATTGGGTAGAGAGAGAGAGAGAGAGAGAGAGAGAGAGAGAGAGAGAGAGAGAGATCAGTCTTTAGAAGGCTGGTGATGTATAATATATATATGATGAAACTTAAACAGAAACAGGGATAGAAAGTGGAAGTATACATTCGAAGAAGATGAAGAGGTAGAGATGGAGGACTTGCCATGTTTACAAGGCGAAGACAGAAAGAGAGAGAGAGAGAGAGAGAGAGAGAGAGAGAGAGAGAGAGAGAGAGTGCAGAAACAAAGAGTGCAAATGCTTTCGAGAAGATAAATAAGGGAGAGTTGGAAGAATGTTCATGTATACAAGGCAAAAACGGAGAGAGAGAGAGAGAGAGAGAGAGAGAGAGAGAGAGAGAGATGCAGATAGGAGGGAGCAGCTATCTATCAACCTCGTTGACAGCTTAGGTCAGTCTCCAGTTGAAATGATTTAACGGTAAGAGTACCTGCAATTGATGCTGATTCTCATCCCAGGACCAGCGCCATCATCCTTCGATAGTAGTACTGGCCAAGGCCGTTTGCTTGTTTGTCGGGGATTTGGTTGTTCCATGAGCCTGTCAAGGGATTCTTGTTGGCTGGATTGACAGATGATGCTGCCGTCCAAAGCACTCTGTTTGTATGGTGTTTTTACGTTGCATGGAATCAGTGGTTATTCCGCAACGGGACCAACGGCTTTACGTGACTTCCGAACCACTTCGAGAGTGAACTTCTCTCACCAGAAATACATACACATCTCTCACTCCTCAATGGAATGGCCGAGAATCGAACCCGCGGCCACCGAGGTGAGAAGCAAACACCGATTGGTTGCTTGGAGTTTTGAAAAGGGATTCTTTACAGACTTTTGGTTGTTTGTTGGTGTGCCAGGATCCAGGTTGTAATGTTGTGCTTGTATACGTGTATCCGATGAGGTTTGGTTGCTCGCTGGAGTTGTGCTAGTCCTATCCTATCGTGTCTGATGACATAGTAGGGCTTTCATGCCGTTACCCAAGGGCATTTGTTTGTTTGTTTGTTTATTTGTTGGCGTTAATATATGTCGGTTGGTCCAAGGGTGCTTGTCTGGTGGGGCAATGAATCTCCCATCGGGTGTGTTGTTTGTTTATAGTGATTCACTCATATATGGTGTGGCTTTATAGTTTGGTTTGCTTGGTCATCTTGTTTTTAGTGGTTGTTTATAGTTTTAAGAGGGTGTGTGTTGACCATATTCGAAATGTGTTTATTTGGACCGGTGTTTTGCACAACTCACCTGCGTCGCCGACTTGCTTTCGTGGGTCTCGACGTGAGGAAGTCGCTTGAGACAATATTTTAAACGCGCATGCGTTTGTTTTGCTTTGGGAATTTTTGCAGTACGCAGCCTAGAATTTTATTTTACTAGTTGTTTTCGTATAATGTCAGATAAGGAACTTTTCCTAAGCACTTTTTGCATTGATTGGTTCGTCAGACACGAAACGTGTTGAAGTCACGTGCTTTTAAAATAGTTCATCTGAAGAAGTCAGCTTTATATTTGTCTAAAATTACAAAAAACGGTAGAATCTTGACGAAAATTAATGTGTGGTAAAAACCAAGAAAGAACTCTAATTATTAGTAGGTAGGTAAACGATGCCTTGAAAGTGCTGTATTATTTAGTAAGCTGATGGTGAAGTTTATGTACACGGGCCATTGTAATACTGATGAGACCTTCTAGGTAGTTGTGTGATTGTATGTTGAGACTGAGGATGCAGGTTTTATGCAAGTGAATGATCCTTCATTCAGCGGTGATGGAATGAATAATGTTGTGATTTCATCTTTGGTTAACTTTAAAGAAAAGAGCCAACATTCCTTGTGGGAAGTTTTGATAAGTTATGTTTTTTTTTTTTTCGACGTTCTCTGTGCACGTAAACATTTATTTTTAGTTTTTGATGGAGTAACTGTTTTCAAGTGGATTTTTCAGAAATTTTACCGTGATCTTTAATGTTTTTATGCACAAGAGAAACCGATTATAATATTATATATTGAATGAACAGTTACATGGTATCTACATAAGATACGTAATTGCGCCAAGTTCAACTTGGATGGGATAGAACGGAGTCGGTTGTTTGGCTACATGAGACGGCTTTTTTTCCATTCTGGTCTCTGATTGGTCCCTCGTACTGTTTGTTTTAGCTCTCAAACTAGACCCCATCCATCGTATCTGTTCATTTTGCTATTATAACCCTTGGCCTAAGTTCCACCTCCACTTGCTCTCAATTGTGAACGTTGCCATCGAACCTGCGGTTTTTTTTTTTTTTTTTTTTTTTTATCCCCAGCCTGGAATTCTCATATTACCGACTTGTAATACCGCTTGTGTAGCCGTTTGTGTCTACTGTATTCCATTTCGCTTCTAGTCTTTGGCCCTCTCCTCTCCCTCTTCCTATCCGCTGTGTCTTTCTGTAACCGTCGCTTCTTTTTCCACAGCAGCTTGATAGCAGATAACCTGCCACTTCCCTCGCCAGAAGAGTCGGGCCAGCGTTACGCAGATGCTACGCACATTACACAATAATCGAGGCAGTTACCCCTTGAAGAGTTCTCCTGACCTGACCCACTCCAATTGGATCCAATCATTGTTATGGCATCACTGTCATCATCATCATCATCATCATCATCATCATGATCACCATCCTCCTCTGCTCCTCCTCACCATCAGGGTGATCATCATTAGTTCACTAGCTGGAGGTTGTTGTCCTGGGTCATAGCCATTATGGTGCCTACTGTGCTTCTTACTCATCATGTGACGGCTGCTAATGCACTTTGCATTTGTTGGGTCGTGTTGCGATGGCTATTAAATTCAGTCTCGTAAGTTTTATTTTTTTTCTTAAACCTCGTTAAGCTAGGCTGAATTTAAATCCATACTTGGGTCCCCCCGCCAAAAAAAAAAAAATCTCTATGACTAAAACTGAGAAGGTTTTGTTGAGTGCAATGTAGTCGGTGCCAAACAGATACCACCTTCTTTCTCGTTCTCGATCGGTCTCAGTCGAAAGGCCTGCTTATTGATATTGCCATTGATGCTGTCATATCACTTCGTAGATCCTTTGTACACACACACACACACACACACACACACACACACACACACACACACACACACATATATATATATATATATATATATATATATATATATATATATATATATATAAGCGAATACCACAGGAAAAGTACTTTCGTCTTTACCAAGACATTGTGTAAGCGCCTCAGTGGCGTGGTTGGTTTGGTGTTTGCTTCTCACCTCGGTGTCGCGGGTTCGATTCTCGGCCATTCCATTGAGGAGTTGAGAGATGTGTATTTCTGGTGATAGAAGTTCACTCTCGACGTGGTTTGGAAGTCACGTAAAGCCGTTGGTCCCGTTGCTGAATAACCACTGGTTCCATGCAACGTAAAAACACCATACAAACAAACAAAAATCTAAGACATTGTCACTCATTCGTTCCATGACAATGTCTTAGTAAAGACGAAAGCGCTTCGATTTCTGACTATCATTTTCGTGTAATATTCGCTTATTTAATGAAGTCACGTGCATCTACTGTGATTTTTTGTAAGCATATATATGTACACAGGGATCCTTCGGAGACAGTGCCCCTCAAGGGAGTTCGGCGGTCGATATGTAACACTAATATTTCTTTGGGGCCATTATCTTTACGATATTTGCAGAAGTCTTTTGTTCGTGTTTTTATGGCCATCCCCCTAGCGGGCTTCTACTCAACCCTCCCCTCCAAAGGTGGACGCATACCAGGTCAAAACCCTTGGGAGTGACTATCTACGAGAGATCACTTGTCTCATGCCACCTTTTGGCCTTGTTCCTTCCTGCCTGAAGGTATTTGCGTTTACCTACAATGTTTTAGCGCAGTTCATCGTTAGAGAGAGAGCATCTGTCTATTTAAACATCTGTTATTTTTGTGGTTACCCGAAGCGTGATTTTATCAAATTCGCGCCTCTATCAGAATTGGCGTTTAATTTTTCCATATTTGATACGTTTATATATCTGGTTTTGAGTCTGTTATTTTTATTCAGCTTGTCATTTAAAATTTTTATCCCCAGTTTTTGTTTGTTTGGCGTTTTTCGTCGCATGGAACCACCAGTGGTTATTCAGCAACGGGACCAACGGCTTTTTATACGTGACTTCCGAACCACGTCGAGAGTGAACTTCTATCACCAGAAATACACATCTCTCACTCCTCAGTGGAATGCCCGAGAATTGAACTCGCGGCCACCGAGGTGGCAAGCCAAGACCAAACCGATCACGCCACTGAGGCAGTTTTTGTGGTTTATTGAAACTTTCCCTCACGGAACATTCGACGTAACAGCAAGACGCGAAAAATCGATCCAAGATGAGGACTCGTAATTACCCGTGATTGAAGGACTTAAAGATGATTTGGTCTAAAAGCCAGAAGCCACTCGAATCATTTAGTCCACTGAACTGCTTATGGGAGTTTATAAAAATGGGTAGAAACGATTTGAAGTGGGTCTTAATTGCTCTATTATTTTATTTATCTCGGAAGTTTGGGAATTATAAATTTTGCTGGGAATTAAAATGAATTATTATTATTGTTTATCGACATATATAATCGCTATAGTTGGAAGCTTGGGAATTATAAATCTAACTGGGAATTAAAATGAATTATTATTAACGTTTATTGACAAATATAATCGCTATTTATGAAAGTTTGGGAATTATCGACAGATATAATCGCTATAGTTGGAAGCTTGGAAATTATAAATCTAACTGGAAATTAAAATGAATTATTATTATTGTTTATCGACAGATATAATCGCTATTCTTGAAAGTATGGGATTGTAAATCTTCCTGGGAAGAAATATTATTATTATTATTGATTATTGACAGATATAATCGCTATTCTGGGAAGTTTGGGGATTATAAATCTTACTGGGAATTGAAATGAATTATTGTGAACGTTTATCGACAAAATTATAATCGCTATTCTTGAAAGTATGGAATTATAAATCTTAATGGGAATTAAAATGAATTATTATTAACGTTTATCGACAGATATAATCGCTATTCTTGAAAGTTTGGGAATTAGAAATCTTACCATGAAATGATTTATTATTATTGTTTATCGACAAATATAATCAATATTCTTGTCCTACTGACCTGCAAATATTATGGTACTTGTTGCAGTTGATTATAGCGTGTCATGACTTGCGATATTCCTTTGCTTAGATTTCATTTCTTTATGTGTTTGCTTATTTATGAATTGATTGATCTATTTCAGCTCACTTTTTGTCGTATCTCATTCTGTTCGTTGGAAAAGATTATTTCTGTGTCGCCTCTCGGTTGCGACGTGAGAACCAGTCGGACCATTGAGTGAGAATAGGTGATATTGGTTCAGAAGCAAATGACAAAGAGAGAGAGAGAGAGAGAGAGAGAAGAGAGAGAGATATGTACGCCCAAAAGGAGAGAGTCGGACACACCCGGTAGCTGCTTCTCTGTCAAGGTTTATGACTACAATTCAGCGCCCAGGTCGATACAGACAAAGATATATAGTACGTGTTTCCAATATCTTGTCAATATCTTTTTTGTTATCGCTACGTTCGATCAATTATGAAAATATTGCTGACGACTTTGATGAATCTACATATAGAATTATATATAATTATATATATATATATATATATATATATATATATATATATATATATATATATATATATATGAATCACATCACCATCATTCGTATACAAGCATCAAGCTACGAAGTCCTTTATACCCAATTCGCTCTACCTCGGACATAATACATTTTCATATTTGTTAACCGAAGGGGAATTTTTTATTCTTTTTTAGTTGACAATATGTTCTTCGTCTCGTGGGCTCGAACCGCGGAAGACAAGAACTGAGAACTTCAGTGATGCGCCTGAAACCACAAGGCCATCAGTGGATATTAAAGGATATTTGTTGTGTAATTATATATATATATATATATATATATATATATTATATATATATATACCTTACATAATTGAAATTATTATTGAAAGTTTTATCGTTTTTTATGATCATTACTATTAATGTTTAAACGTTTCCTTTTGATTGCTATACTAATATTTTTTTATTTCATTTTACAGGTAAATGGAACTTACGTATGTACGTTAGAAACCGACAATGGAATTTTATTAAGGTAATGTATGTATGAGGATTATAATGCATGCTCACTGTATATATGTGTATATATATGTATAATATATATATATATATATATATATATATATATATATATATATATATATATATATAGAAAATATGCACACACAATACCTAAATACAAAGGGAAATGTACTAGCCTCGCCAGTGATGAAATTAAGCCTAAACTCAGCAATAAGAACCTGAACTAGTTCAAGTTTGAAAGTTTTCGGTGAATCTAGTGATGTCTCGACCGATTTGTAGTCACATACGTGTGTGTGTGTGTGTGTGTGTGTGTGTGTCCATTAACCCTGGACAGGTATCGCTATTTTGGTGGCCCTTTTAAAGGTTTGTGGGGTCGAGCTCGACCCAAGCGCCCAGAAAAATTTATGAAAATTCAAAAACTGCAGCTGTGCTGCACATTTTAATTTCTAAAATCAATTTCACCATTTCCGAACACGTAGCATTCCTGCAATCAGCCTGTAGGGACTTTGATATTTCCAGCATGTGACTTTCACGTTTAGTGGCTCATCTACACAAGAGAGAGAGAGAGAGAGAGAGAGAGAGCGAGCAAACTAACTTTCAGGACCTGGCGAGACCTGGAATAGGTATGTATACGTCCTGGAGACGATGGTATGTGAAATTTCTTGAAGTTGAGAAGACACAAGAAGTCATTGTACTCTCGCCCATTCATTGCTTTATCTTCCACAAATCTCCACTTTTGGTCTGGGTCCTTCCAAAAAGATGCCCACGGGAGCCCACAACTCACACCATCCAGTACTTACTCTCCCGCCAGGGGTTGTGCGAAGGGCGTGTCCAAGAAGTCGGCTCTTCTCTGCATCCCTTCATTATCTCATATTTCTCTGGAACTCTGTCTCATTTTCTCTTATGGCACCATTTCTAACTCCATCCTGCCATCTGAATCCCAATATTCTTCTTGAAGCTTTATCGTTGATCCTGCCCTCTTGTTCCCAATATTCTAATTATTAATCGTTAAATTCTACCTTCTGATTCCAAATATTCTTTTAAAGCCTCATTTTTAAATCCGGCCCTCTGATTCCCAATATTCTTATTGAAGATTTATTGATAAATCCTGCCCTCTGATTCCTACTATTCTCCTTAAAGCTTTATTCTTAAATCCTGTTCTCTGATTCCCAATATTCTTTTAAAGCTTTATTCTCAAATCCTGTCCTCTGATTCTCAATACTCCTCTTGAAGCTTCATTGTTAAATCCTGCCTTCTACCTCCTAGTATTCTCCTTAAAGCTTTATTCTTAAATAATGCCCCCTGCTGCCTCCTTTATATATCCATCTCGAAGATTATTTTCTAATCTGCAAAATCTCTGGGGGATATATGTTCACTGTCGTCCGGTCGAACTGAGCCTAGAAAATCTACCAGGATGGGCTTAGGTAAAATTGCTCAGAGCTCTCTCTCTCTCTCTCTCTCTCTCTCTCTCTCTCTCTCATACGCAAATTTTTTCTTGTGGGAGAATAGAGGCCGGTCTTGGACACTGTAAACCATTATCTTCACTAAGGCGTTTCGCGGTAGGGCGAAGAATTCAAATCGATCCCAGCCACGTCACCCTGTAGTAGGCTATCAAGAGCCAATTGCCAACCATTATAGCTGTCCGTCAAAGGCTTGTGCGGGGGGGGGGGGGACTGAGAGGGGTCGGTTCGCATTGACTTGATCGGGAAGGACTCTCCCGTTGGGGTGGGTTGGGGGTGGCGGCATTCTTTCATCTCGCTCTGATTTCTATGTGTTCTCATTTAGGATTCGTGTGGGGGTAGATTTTCGACCTTTTTTTTACCTTTGTTGTGTGGATTGTCGTCATGGATTGGATGAAGTTTTATGGCTCTAGCTACGAACTCATATTTGTAATGCGTGTGAATTTATTACGTTGTTGGTTTTCGAGTTGAATTATTGGTGTCTCGCAATCCACCGTATGAACGCCGCCTATTCTTAATATCCTCTCATAAATCAGGTGCTACATCACGACGAATCTGTTTTACTTTTATTGAAATGATAAGGTTCCCATCATTTCCCCATTTCTTTTTGCCTTTTCATTAATCCTCTTTAGTTTTCACTTTGCTGAATCTTTTATTTATTATTTTCTTTTTTGCGATTTTTTAATTTTTATTTTCCCAGAAGGCTTTCCATGCGAGTCCAGATATTTCACATAAACTTTCATTGAAGAGTTTTTTTTTTTTAATTTAATATTTTTCATTGCTCGTACATTCCCGGAATTTGTCTCTCAGTATTTTGCAAGAGGGTTCAGAATCTGTATGAATTATTATTATTTTTTTGTGAGCTGACGTAGTCCTTGTTTTAATATTTTCCATGTCTTTTGGTGCATTAAGGCTTTGCTTTATTTTGCCTGCACGCGAAATGAAATGGTCAAAATATTCTCCTGTTGTCTGTGCTCTTATGGCCTCTCAATCAACCTGTTTTGTCATTTAATTAGGCCTATATCCCGCCTGCTTCTCTTTATACCAGTTCTTTAGGTCTACCTTTCCTTTCGCATATCCTGTTCTTCATATGTTATTCTGTAGATTTCTCTTAATCTGTTTCTTCCTCTCGTTTTGTTTTTGTGTCTCAGCTTTTCATCCATCGCCTCAACTTACCTTTCTATCGCCTCATATTTCCAGATTCTTTTCCATCTAAGTGAATACTCCACCTTCGTTTCATCTTTCGCATCTCACGTTTTATTAGACCACACACCGCAGCTCCGCGCTGTTCCTCATTGGCGAGTGGGGTTGCGTGCCCGCCTCTTGATCTGGTGGCCCGAGTTCGCTCCCCGCTGCTGTTTGCTGCTGCCGCCGATGCGGAACCAGAGGAATTTATTTTTTGGTGGTTAGCAATTCATTTGTCGATGTAATGTGGTTCGGATCTCACAATAAGCTGAAGGTTCCGTTGCTAAGTAACCCTAGGAGAGGTGTTAATCAGGTCAGTAGTATGATTAAAGTGAGGTATACTTAACTATACACAGACACAAAGCGTACTGTTTTGTGCATACACATGAGTTAAGAAGGTTCATGATTGTGTGTACGCTTTTCTAGAATACATTTGGACATGCAATAGTTTTTTTTTTTTTTTTTTTTTTTTTGCATTCTCACGCTATGCGTACGTGCAAAGAATAATTATTCTCTCATGCTGAGGAAATTGTATACTTACGCATGCCATAGGTAAATGCCAAATTGGCGAAGCTCTCATGTCAGTCACTGGCAGTCGAGCACTTAAACCTACAGGCTTTTGGAGAGGTGTTTTTCTTTTGATTAAAAAAAGTTACATAGTGCCAAAAATATATGTATCTATGTAAACGATATATCCAAAACAAAGAAAAAGAACTGAAGAGATTGTGGAGGAAGTATTGCTGTTACTGAAGAGATTATGGAGGAAATATTGCTGTTACTGAAGAGATTATGGAGGAAATATTGCTGTTACTGAAGAGATTATGGAGGCAATATTGCTGTTACTGAAGAGATTATGGAGGAAATATTGCTGTTACTGAAGAGATTATGGAGGAAATATTGCTGTTACTGAAGAGATTATGGAGGAAATATTGCTGTTACTGAAGAGATTATGGAGGAAATATTGCTGTTACTGAAGAGATTATGGAGGAAATATTGCTGTTACTGAAGAGATTATGGAGGAAATATTGCTGTTACTGAAGAGATTATGGAGGAAATATTGCTGTTACTGAAGAGATTATGTAGGAAATATTGCTGTTACGTATGTATTCAAATCCTGTTATGGAATGACCTCTGACGTTTACAATTATTAGCGAGACAATATGTAGTTTAAATGTTATACATTAGTCAGGATTATTGTACGAGTAGTACGTATTTGTGACAGAATTGTTTGAAAATAGAGTTGTTTGTGCCACATTCTCGCAATATATATTTCCTTACAATGCAACCAAACTATAATTATATCCATACTAAATGCATCCTACAGAAGGCTTATGTTCAGTGACCATTGAAGTCATCTGTCTGCCATGAGATCTACGCTCAGAAAACTAAATCATAATTTATATATCATTCTTGATCATTTTACGTTGTGATACACAACGGCACAGGCCACCAGTTTCTCTTAGCGTGTGGATGGCTCCCAGGTATCGGTAGTAGGACGAATCATTAAGATCTCTCAATTCCTGTGATTCCTAGAATTCCTTATGGAATCGGTTTCTTGTCTCGACGATTCTTTGTTATTTTTTCTCCTTTAGGGAATTCATTTAGCCGCCCTGTTTTGATACAGATTTCTGAGGTGAATGTATAGGCATATAGTACTCTGTGCATAGAAGGAGAGTAAATAGTAGCTCAGAAAAGTAAACACGTTACAAGTAGTTAACAAGGATTTGGATGTCTGAGAGACTTGTTAGTCCATCCTAAGAGGAGACATCGTGTGCTCAGTTATCTCTAGGAGCAGGTTTCACTGTTCATTCACAGTGTCCTCATGATTTCGTCTAGCTTTCTTTAAAACTTTTCCACATCTTTGCTGTTTACAACTTTCTGGTGGCAGTTGATTCCACGTGTCACGTATCTTGTGTGTGAAGAAGTTCCCGCAATGGGATGTGTTGTATCTCTTCAGCTCTAGTTTCCATCCATTATTTCTCGTGGATCTTCTAAAAATAGCTGCAAATACATAGACGTATTTTGAGTCATTTGCTAACTGCAGAGGATCTGAGACAGGAGGAACTAAGTATAAAAAAAAAAGATTATACTTTTGGTAGTGACTTGTGGATATCAAGAATGTTGAAGAATTAAATCGCACCCGAACATGACAGGATTACCCCGCAGGGGGATAGTGTCATCAGTGCACCACACGTGGGTCCACTGTAGGCGTTGCTGAAGGCTCTTTGCAGCGCCCCTTCGGCCCCTAGCCGCAACCGCGTTCATTCCTTTCACTGTACCTCCGTTCATATTCTCTCTCTTCCATCTTGCTATCCACCCTCTCCTAACACACTCAAGTATCCGTTTCAGCGCTGGATGACCTCGTAGGTACCAGTGCTTGACCTTTGGCCTAGATTCTGTATTCCATTTCCATTGACGGGATTACATGAGACAGTGCTAGGACGGCAAAGCATGATTGAATGTGGGAAGGATTCGTGAGGGATAAGCAATGATTCGTCTGTTTTCAAGAAAAGGTGAGAGAAGGTGACTAAGCATTCCAGGGACAAGCTTAACATATGGGGGTGGGGGGGTGCGATGATATCATTTTATACCAGAAAGTAGAGAGATGACAAAGAATGAAATGGTCAAGTGTTTCGAGATGGCTAGGTCGTGTGAGCGTATTATCCGGAATTGCTGGAACTGGAAGGGCGAAAGATTGGAAGACCAAGATGTGCATAGTATTTTTTTTTTTTTTTTTTGGGGGGGGGTTGAAATACTACTGATGTGTATTTTACATTGATATTATTATTATTATTTTTTTTTTTTTATTTTATTTATTTTTTTTTTATTTATTTATTTTTTTTAGGTGGGATTTGTCCTCTATTCAGCTAATGGAGTAAGAATGTAGCAGTGACCGTACTTTTATACTCCTTGAAGTATCTTCCCCTGAAAATAATAATAAAGAGAGAAATATGAAAATGAAAGTCTCATCCACTCCAATTTGCGACTAATTTCTCATGGAGTGTCCGCCAGCGATGACTCGCATGATTAATCCAGTCCTAACCATTAAAACGGCCGCTAACCGAATTCATTAATTATATCAAGGGGTCATCGGTGATTTTTCATTAAAATTGACACTGTTGTTGATGTTGTGCTCTGAAATTGGTGTGTTTTTAAAAGAGAAATATAGCTGACTAGTTAATATATGGATAAACATAGAGAAAAGTCGTCATGAGGTTCAAAGTCTTTCGCCTGTTCAGAGGCGCTATTTGAGACATATATATGCGGCAAGTGTTCCCCTTGTCAAACATCCTGGTTCGAGGTTCTTCACTCCTCTTACCATTGGACTGTGGAACAGTTGCTTCCCCGAGGATGTCGTGCTGTTCAAGCGAGGCTGCATTGACAGGGTTGCCGTTTTGAGGAATTTCGTCTATTAGTGTGGCTTTCTGGTGACATCTGGCAACCCTCCGTGGCTTTTCCGACCACAGGCCACGGCACTGAAGAAAAAAATTCTTTACTTTGCCTTTTTATGTTTTATTACGAAAATAACGCCATAAAACATATCCTGCTTATTTATACAAATGAATTTTATTGAAATCCTTTATCTTTTTCTTAGTCAAAAATACTTTATATTAAGCTAGTGACGTGTAGTTTTCTAACATCACGGAAAATAATTCTACACGGAAAATACGCATTCTAACCATTAAATCATAAATACAGTAAAAAAATCAGATGAACTGCATATGGTAACACTGATAAAAGCCAATGTTGTGAAGAAAAAACGGCATCACTGGGCTGCAATAGATTAATACCCTAGTGCCATATTCTCCTTGTATTCTTATACACTTTCTTACCTATTTCTCAGTTCATTATTTCATTTCCTCTTTGTAATAAGTGAGATTTCTTCTTTCTGTATTTTCCTTCACCTTCTCTTATTTCCTAAGGAGACCTTATTCTTTGGTAGCTTGAATTTCAAGTCAGTGGCCCATGAGGGCTGGCTCCATATGACATACGTTCATCCTCTGAATAATAATGATAATAAAAGTATTATTGTTATTATTGTTATTATTATTAATGACTTATTAAAGGTTATTGCTGCTTCAGCTGAATTAATTTTGTAGCGGTTCTTATCTATTCTGATAGCGGCCTTCTCGATGTTACTAAGATTGGTGAGTAACATACCAATTGGAAAATGCTCGATGTGACGTCAGATACAGCGGGAAAAGCTCTGACTTTACCCGCTCGTGACGTCACATCGAACACAGTTCGTCGGGCAAAGCTCGATCGCGTGGACGGGGCTGTAGTAACGTCGAAAAGGCCGCTATCAGAAGAATAGAGGAGAACCTCCACAAAATCAATGCGGCTGAAACACCAGTGACCTTTTAATTAGACTTGTTTGAAGGAGGGTCTCCTAATAATAATAATAATAATAATGATAATAATAATATTGAAACTATTTACAGTTGTACATGTTAGACTAGAGGGCCCACAACCAGCTGCAGGCTCAGAAACATTTCGGTCAATATATGCAGGGCATGATTATGACCAGACTATCCAGTACGAGTAATTTTTGGCAATTCGTTTGTTAAGTGGATAACAAGCACAATCCTGAATCATGCCTGTCAGTCTATGGAACGTGAATACTATACATTCATAAGTTGGAAATTATATGCTTGCCGCTCATGAACAAGACAGAACGCTTAAAAAAATGTGTTTAACTTAGAAGGGAACGCTCCTCGTGAGTACTCGTGAGCAAATGATGGACGCGGTGCCACTCATCCCTGATTTCAGTAGCATATTGTATGGGCAGTGATTGATTTCCTGAATTATTTTGGGTGAAAAGTTAAGTATATCGTAGTTTAACCAGAGCACTGAGCTTATTAACAGCTCTTCTAGGGCTGGCCCGAAGGATTATATTTTTTTTACGTGGCTAGGAACCAGTTGGTCACCTAGCAACGGGCCCTACAGCTTATTGTGTTATCCAGACCACATTATATCGAGAAATGAATTTCTATCACCAGAAATACATTCCTCTGGTTCCGCGTTTGCCGAGCCGAGAATCGAACGTAGGATCACCGGATTGGTAGCTGAGCACGAAAACCATTCGTCCAGTGAGATGACTAATTTGCATCAGAGAGAGAGAGAGAGAGAGAGAGAGAGACTGTTGTGAAGGCCAGTCCCTTATTTCTTACGGTAGACTTTCTGATTTCCGTCAAGCTTTCATTATTGTGGTTTCTTGTGTCTTTGGGCCTTGATTGACTAGGTGTACATCTTTTCGCTTATTCGGGGAGAAAGCTTACATACTACTTTGTTGTTGTCGTTGTTCTTGGTGGGGGATTGAAAAGGTCTATGGTACAGCCTAAAAGGGTCCGGAAAAGGTGTTTCGCATTGAGGTTAATGATACAGGAATTTTAGAATAGGATATTTATGATTTATATGTTAAAATGAAAATTGAAAAATAATGTGCAGTTAGACAGTACAGAACAATTATTTATGATAAAATATAGGGTATTTATTTTAATTTTCTTTGGCGAAACAACGTGTTATTTGATCGTAGATTTTATAATGTTTTAATTTACGTTAAAAGTAGGGAATATAATGTTTACAACTTATGCTTGAGGGGAAAACCTTGCACAGGTCTCGAGTAAGGTGGAGGTCAGACCAAGCTTTGTTTGTGTTCATTAGTGATACTTGCTTAATTTACCTGGTTTTTGAGTTAGCATTCTCAATGCATGATCCATAGGTGTCTTTTGTTACTATAAAAGTATTGGAAGGGTTTTCATGTGTGTTTATTCATTCATGTGTTTGCATACAATAATCTGAATTGTCTCTTAGGAGTGCCTCAGTGGCGTGGTTGGTATGGTATTGGCGTCCCACCTCGGTGGTCGCGAGTTCGATTCTCAGCCATTCCATTGAGCAGTGAGAGATGTGTATTTCTGGTGATAGAAGTTCACTCTCGACGTGGTTCGGAAGTCACGTCAAGCCGTTGGTTCCGTTGCTGAATAACCGCTGGTTCCATGCAACGTAAAAACACCATACAAACAAACAAACTATAGTATGAAATAGTGCTTCATCAGTCGTGTCCATTGAATCGAATAGCCAACGGATGCGAAATACGAAATAGAAATACAGGGACAATGGCTATTCCAATAATAATAATAATAATAATAATAATAATAATAATAATAATAACAACAAACAAATCATTCGTAAACCCATTCATCTCTCATAGACACTGTTTCCACGTCAGAGATTATTAACAATCACAGATGAAAACTGTTAAAGTGATTAGAGGCCAGATCCATTCGACTAGCGAATTACCCAGTTTCACACTCGCTGCGCCATAATTGCTGCTGGAAGCGATAGATGGCATTTCCCGATTTTATTTCCAGGGCGTAAGGCTCTCGCCGCCGCCATGGTGGGCGGGAAAGAATTCGCGTGGGTTGTATATATGCGTCGTTAGGGATTAAGAGAGAGAGAGAGAGAGAGAGAGAGAGAGAGAGAGAGAGAGAGAGAGAGTGCAAATCAATTCTGTATGTGGTTGTTTTTGTGTTGAATAAAGGATACTGAGAATGTAATTTGGTCTACTGTCATCTAATATTATAAAGGGATTGAGAGAGAGAGAGAGAGAGAGAGTTACAAGGAGTTACAAGGGTTAGGATGTCTCAAAGACTTGTTAGTCCGTCCGAGGAGATATCGTGGGCCCACTTTTCTGTAAGAGCAGCTTTTATTGTGCATCCACAGTCCCAATGATTTTGTCTAGCTTTCTTTTAAACTCTTCCAAACTGTTGCTGTTTACAACTTCTGGTGGCAGTTTATTCCACGTCTGGCATATCTTGTATGTAAACAAGTTTCCACAATGGGATGTGTTGTATCTCTTCAGTTCTAGTTTCTACCCATTATTTCTTGTCTGGTTTTCGTTTAATGTAAATAGGTTACTGTCGACTTTTGTTATGCCTTTCGGTATTTTGAATGTCTCTATTAGTTGTCCTCGCAGTCGTAGTGTTTCTAAGTCATGTTCAGGCTTTTTAGTCGTCTTCGGTAACCTATTTGCCTGATGGACGGAATTAACTTTGTGGCTTTTGCTTGTACCCCTTCTAGTCTATGTCCTTTCTTAGTGTTGGTCACCAAAACTGTACTGCATATTCAAGATTGGGTCTAACTATTGATGTGTAGAGCTGCAGCACCGTTCAATTATTTCTGTATTTGAACTGCCTTTATATGTATCCCACTAGTTACTGTGCCTTCTTTTCAGCTTTTATGAACTGTTTTGTGGATTTTAAGTCCTTGTAATAATGACTCCAAGATCTCCTGTTTTACACTACTTATGTCATTCCCAAGCAGCATGTAGGGTTGTTTGTTCCTATTTGTAACACTTTACACTTATCTGCGTTAAAAGGTATATGCCATTTTTTTAACACTTTACACTTATCTACGTTAAAAGGCATTTGCCATTTTTTTACCCCTCTCTTATTTTCATTAGATCATTTCTTAAACTTTCCACTGCATCTGGGTCTGCTGCATTTACACCTAGTTTGGTGTCATCTGCAAATTTGGCTATCCTGCTAGTTAAGCCTATATCAATGTCATTAATGTAAAAAATAAAAAAAAAAAAAAAAAAAAAAAACAAGAGAGGGCCAAGCACAGAACCCTGGGGAACTCCACTTGTTACATCTGCCTATTCGGATTCTTCACCATTTACGACTCTGTTTTCTATAAATTAGCCAGTCTTCGACCCAGTCTGCTGTTTCTCCTACAATTCCTACACTCTAATGTTTGTCATCAGTTTCTTGTGTGGGACTTTGTCAAAGGCCTTTTGGAAATCTAAGTAGAGTATATATCTATTGCTCTACTAGTGTCGTAGATACCTAGCATGTTATGAAAAACTTCCAAGAGGTTTGGTAGGCATGATCTGTTTTGTTTGAAACCGTGTTGGCTGATTAACAACAAGTTGTTTCTATAAATGTGATCCTCAATTTGATCTGCAATTATGGACTCAAAAATCTTGCAAACGACCGACGTTAGACAGAAAGATTGGTCCATAATTTCCCGGCTCTTCTTAAACTGGTTGCACATTACCTAGTTTCCATCCTTTTGGTGCCTTTCTTTGTTCAGCACTTTTTCTGTGGAGTTTATATAGGCGAGGAACGATCTCTTCTTTTACCTCTTTAATTTTTCTTGGATGAATCCCATCCGGGCCAGGAGATTTGAATTTGTTGAGTTTGTCTACTTTGTTTTTAATGTCCTCGTTTGTAAATATTATTTTGTCCGACGGTTCCGTCCCTTCTTATTTAATAGTGTCTTCAATTGTGAATGCACTAGTAAAAAACTTATTCAATAACTGCTTTTTCCAAGTCTGAGTTCACCAGGTTACCTCTATTGTCCCTTAGGGGACCTATGCTATTTGTTTTATTGGTTCCCTACTATTGCACAAAGAATTCTTTTGGATTTTCTTTACATATTAATGCAACTCTCTTATACTTATTTATCTTTGCATTTCTTACTAATTTGTCCACCAATCTACAGAGTCGTTTATGCCTGCTTGCTTCTACTGGTGTTGGCTGTGGGTTCATTCATTTGTGCAATTTGTCTCTTTCTCTTATTCCTATTTTTAATTTCTCTTTTGAACCACTTTGGCTGAGGGTTGCCATTTGTTAGTATTTGCCTTAGTGTTATACATCTAGAGCGTTTTTCTGTGTATTCCTCATGGATGGCTTCCTAGTGCTTCTCTATGCCTGTGTTCTCGTACTCTAGATTTTTAACGAACTCCTTTAGCTTTTTTAGGTCTTGTCGACGGCAGTCTACTCTCATTAATATCTTCTTCTCTTTTTCATGTTGGACATTAATTTGAAACGAGATAATTTTATGGTCGCCTTTGCCTAGATTTGCCCCTACTGAAAGGTCAGACACTAGATTATCTTCTGTTGATAGGACGATGTCTAGTATGTTATTTCCTCTGGTAGGTTTGTCAACCCATTGGTGGAGGAATTCATTTTTTACAAGATCTAAAAAACTCTTTCCTTCTACGTTTGATGCGGAGGTCATCGTGTCCCAGTGTGCTGCTGCATTGAAGTCTCCCATTATTATGCAGAGTTTGTTGTTTATCTCTTGTCCTAGTAGTGCATACAGCTCCTCGGGCATTTGTGATTGGTGGGGAGGTATGTACACTAGTATTAGAGTTATCTTCCTCCCTAGGCTGTTTAAGTTGATGCCAATCACTTCTTGCATGGTTATAATTTTACACTCTATTGGACTGAGGTGGTCCCTAACATATAACACAACGCCTCCAGCTTTTTAATTGAGTATCTTTTTTGAGCAATTTATATCCAGCTATCTAGTACTCTCCTACGAAGTCTCTTGTTGCCTCTTGTATACATGTTTCTGTGATACCTATTATGTCTAATTCCTCGCTTGCTACCAATACTTTGAAGTAATCTACTTTGTTCCGAATTGATTGTGCATTAAACTGCGCCGCTCGGAGGGACTTCTTTATATTCTCTTTTGTCCTCGGTGGCTTTATTAGTTTCCCTTGCTTTCACTGTTGCCTGCAGTGCTATTACTAAGAGAGAGAGAGAGAGAGAGAGAGAGAGAGAGAGAGAGAGAGAGAAAAAATCAATTCTGTATGCGGTGGTATTTGTCTCGATTACAAGATACTGAGAAAGTAATTTGGTTTGCTGTCACCTAAACATTATATAGTTGAAAATTCCATTCCTATCCTATCGTCAGATTTCCAATACTTCAATATTCGTTCGTTTATCATTTATTTTTTGCTGACCTTTTCACACAAGACTGAATTTGTTTTTTTTCACAGTTATTTTTCTAATGCTATGTATATAAATAGCTTTTGTTCGTCAATACTGAAACAAGACGTGATCCGGCCTCCAGCTTACTCGTGGAGTGTGCTAAAATCTACAGTCAAATAGAACGTTGTGTCACCAACGAAGATTAAAATATGCTATATTTTATTAGAAGTAATTGTTCGGTACTGTTTAACATGGGCATTATTTATTTTCTACATTGTCATTCTAATAAATAAATCATAAATATCCTTTCCTAAAATTGCTGTATCTTGAACTCAACGCGAAAGGCGTTTTCCAGCCCTATTTAGGCTTTTCCATAGGACGTGCCTACCCCAACAAAAACATTGACAACAAAGTAGTTTGTAGGCTTACTCCCCGAGTAAGCGATAATTATAATGAATTGCTGCTAGTCTTAACACGTGTGATTCCTGTATCGCAACTGCCAAAGATGACCTAGAAAGAACGGTCTTTTGATCCATTACATCTAGACGTTTCTAGATACGCACCATCTGCACGTGCAACCCAGCGGAGTAGTGTAAGTGTTATATAAGTTCTCTGTCTGTCTGTCAGTCGCTCGTCTTGATTGATAGGAGTGATGTCACCGTTGCTACTTCATTCGTGACCTTAAAGACCATCTGGCTGCTGAGCTGCATCCTTGACTTTGTACTGCAGTATTGAGGCCACTTCTTGTTTGTTACGGCATTGAGATTTTACTCATTGGAAGCTCCACGGGATGGGCAACTTAATACCGCATTGAACCTCGGGTCTGAGGGATTTAAAATGAAAAAAAAAGAAGATGAGTCTATTGTGAATTCATCTACTTAGTATTTCAGGCGTTAAGTTTAATTTACATTGGTCAATTTCTGTGTTGTTGATCACCTTACTGTGAATGATGGTCCAAGGAGGTCAGGGGTTAACGTGACGTTTGATTTTTGCAGTTTTACTGACGTGGTAATCACACACACTGTGATGTTTGCTGCTTGCAAAAATCTGCTAAGAACATCAGATACTGAAATCAGATCGCGTCACTCTTTCACTTGGCTGCCATCTGTGAACGAGAATGACTATATTTTTTGACTTTGTTCATCCAAAGCGCATGAGCAAAGGAAAGAAAATAAGGATTGAAGAAAAGAGATTTGAAAGTTAGATTTTGTCCGAGAGATCCATGAGGATCGTAGGGCCATTTAGCTTCCTGGAGTATTTGCAAGTCGTCCCACGACGGTAATTACTCATGTTATGGTATTTTTTTTTTTCAATTTTGAGTAATATTGGTCGTTCACCTAAATATCAGTGAATCTACGTTAATTACCTCTAAACCACTGGCTCACAATGTTGAGTCAGTGTGATGTAGATTATGCCACTGAGGGCCACCATGGAGATTATTGCATTGGGAATTCGTCGTGGTGACACTATACAAGAGATTATTGTAATGGAATTCATTATAGTCACACTATACTACAGAATATTGTAATACAGTCATCATAGTAACACTATACAAGAGATTATGTGGAACTTAACGATGAGAGTTAACTATTTATTATTACTTATGTGGAACTTAACGATGAGAGTTAACTATTTATTATTATTTCATTGTATTTCCATTGTTCAAATGAATCAAGCACAAAGAACCTATTGACTTGAAATTCTATCTTCCAAAGAACGTTGGTTTGAGCCTCCCACAGCTAAAGCCCCCCCTCCCCACTCCCCAACGCTGCTGTAGCAGCCAGCGATGTTTTGGAATTTGCCTTGCCCTTTTTTGCTTAGATATCTGTGATGAGACGCGGAATAATTCAACGCCCCTGCCTAATTATTTAGAGAAAAATGAGGGAGGAATGCTAGAATATAAATACATTTTTTTAATATAAAATGAGAGATGTGTTTCATCGACTGTGAAAGTAGAATGGAGAGACTTTTGCATCTTGCAAGTTTTCTCTCTGTTTGCTGGAACTTTGGAGGCGTAATGCCCAATTTTGATGGTAAAGCACTGGATTTGACCGCAGCGGAATTTTTATCCTTTTTATAGGAAAGGTTAGGCAATCAAAGACCCTAAGACCACAAAGGTCACAAATAGTTTTGAATAATAATATAATAATAATAATAATAATAATAATAATAATAATAATAATAATAATATCCCTCATTCCATCTCATTGCCATATACTGCGATGAGCTCCATTACAATAATCTCTAGGGTTCATTGCCACCACAATGAACCTCATGACAGTAATCTCTAGTGTTGTTTCACCACATGGAACCCCTGTACAATAATCTCGAGTATAGTGTCGCCACAATGAATCCCATTGCAGTAACCTCTTGCATATCGCATTACTATGAAGAACCCCATTACAATAATCTCTAGTGCAGTGTTATACCGCAGTGAACCTCCATTACAATAACCTCTAGTATTGTGTTACTACGACGGCCCTATTACAATAATCTCTAGTATAGTGTTATTATGGTGAACCCATTACCATAATCTCTTGTATAGTGTTACTATGATGACTGTATTACAATATTCTGTAGTATAGTGTGACTATAATGAATCCCATTACAATAATCTCTTGTATAGTGTCACCACGATGAATTCCCAATGCAATAATCTCCATGGTGACCCTCAGTGGCATAATCAACATCACACTGACTCAACATTGTGACCCAGTGTCAGAATTCACCTTCCAGACCTCTCATCTCTCACCCCAACATTAAATGTCAACGAGTTCTTCATTCATTAATCCTTTTTACGACCGTTTTTACAAGTGTTCATTTCCCATTCCTATTGCGCAGTCCCCACCGTGAATCTCATCAAGTCCCCAATAGTTCCTCGTTGGGCGAGTTGGTTGCGTGCTAGCCTACCGATTCGGTAGTCGCGAGTTCGATTCCCTGCTCTGCCGACGTGGAATCAAAGGAATTTATTTCTGGTGACTAGAAATTCATTTGTCGATATAATGTGGTTCGGATCCCACAATAGGTCCCGTTGCCAGGTAACCAGTTGGTTCCTAGCCACGTAAAGATATCTACTAATCCTTCGGGCCAGCCAAGGAGAGCTGTTAACCAGCCCAGTGGTTTGGTTAAAACGAAGATATACTTAACTTTAACCTCCCATTCCATGCTCCATAAACCCCATCATAAATCTTTGAATGTCATACTAGTCACGAATCGCATCACACAGTTCCTTTCACACTATCCTTTGCATGACCCGATCTGCATCACAGTTCCTATGGTAAATTCACATCAACCGTGCATCTGATGTCTAGGCCAGTCCCTTACGACGCTCCTGAATTGGCTGTTGATAAGCCAATAAGGGCTGGAAATTCTTAGTCTCTCTCGAGAGTGGTAGGATCTACGTTCCACCCCTCCTTTCAAACGTATCCCTCAGGAAAGGTGGAAGACGCATCCTGCCTATGTGAACTCTCGAGAGAGACCGAGAGTTTCCAGCCCTGTGATTGGCTTGTCAACAGCCAATCAGGAGCGTCGTAAGGCCTAGACATCAAGTGCACTGTTGATGTGAATCCACTATAGCTCACAATCCTTGTCACGAAAGCCTCCTACAGAATGAACCTCCACGATCCGGGGTAAAGGCATAAACGGTTGTCATGGCATCCGGAGTAGATGGAAAAGAACGTCCAGGTGGCTGCCTCTATTAATTGCTTAGTATTGCCTAGCAATAACTATCGCAATAACAAAGAATCAGGTTCATTTCGACGTCATTCGGCTGGAATGTCTTGCTTCTCACGAATCCAGGCCGAGGGCTGTCGAATTTATCTGTCTGGATGTAGTTAGCTAAATGGATTATATTTTTTTTCTGGAAGCTACATAGAAAAATAGATAGTTGCTTTTGTTTTTAGTTGTTCAAAAATTCTTAATAGATGCATCAATACGGAGATAGAAACAGACAGATATGAAGAGAGACAAATGTAAATATAAAACGGAAACTGATAGGTAGATAGATAGAGAGATAAATACATATATAATGCAAATAACAGACACAGATAGTTAGAGATACAGATATAATGTAGAATTAGATAGAGAGATAAAAGCAAATATAATACGGAAACAGACAGGTAGATAGAGAGACAAATAAAAATATAATACGGAAAGACCGATAGATAGGGAGATAAATAGAAATTTAATACGGAACCAGATAGATAGGTAGGAAGAGAGATAAATACAGATACAGTGGGGAGACAGATGGATAGATGGAGACAGAAATAAAAATTTAATACGGAAACAGATAGAGAAGGAAAGTTTATTGCAATAATTTAGTTTTTTTTAACAGACAGATAGATGGAGATAGATGTAAGAAAAAGAGATGATGAGTAGATAAAATTTTACGCAGAGAGAGAGAGAGAGAGAGAGAGAGAGAGAGAGAGAGAGAGAGAGAGAGAGAGAGAGAGAGAGGGAGAGGGGTAATATACTAACCGGACCTGTCACTGTGAGTTCCCTTCCCGTTGTGCCGAAATTGTACCTCACGCGGTGCACTGTAGGCATTACTCAAGGTTCTTTGTAGCGTGCCTTCGGGCCCCTAGCTGCAACTCCTTTCGTTCCCTTTACTGTACCTCCTTTCATATTCTCTTTTCTTCCATCTTATTTTCCTCCCTCCCCTAACAGTTGATTCATAGTGCAACTGCTTTGAGGTTTTCCTCCTGGTTGCGCCTCGCAAGCCTTTCAATGTCGATTTCCGTTTCAGTGCTGAGTGGCCTCATAGGCCCCAGTGCTTGGCCTTTGGCCTAAGTTCTATTTTCAGCTCAACTATGGGTTCCCTGCTCATTGACGAGACATTGAAAACGTAGGTGTCTATTCGTAATCATCATTTTTCGGGGAGTTCGCGTGGCAGATTTTTTTTTTCTTGTTTTTCCGTTGATGCTACAAACTTTGTCTCGCTTCTTATTTAATGTTTTACTTATCATTGAGGAAATGTCCAATCTATCTCAGTTTAACCAAACCACTGAGCTGATTAACAGCTCTCCTAGGGTGGTACGAAGGACTAGATATTTGTTTCCGTGGCTAGGAAGCAATTGGTCACCTTGCAAAGGGACCTACAGTTTATTGTGGGATCCGAACCACATAATATCGAGAAATGAATTTCTCTCACACCAGAAATAAATTCCTCCGTTTCCCCGTTGGCCGAGCCGAGAATCGAACTTCGGACCACCGGGTTGGTAGCCGAGCGCGAAAACCACATTCGTCCAACGAGGAACTTCATCATTGGAAATTGAATATGAGATGTAGGCCAAATACACCGGGACCTATGATGTCATTCCTCGCTGAAAGGAAAATTGAGAATACGAAAGGAGGTACAGTAAAAGGAAACAAAAGGGGGTTGCAGCTAAGGGCCGAAGGGACACTGCGAAAAACGTTATTTAATGCCTACAGTGAGGTGCAATGACGGCACTAACCCCCTATGGGGTATTTGTCATTATAAAAAAATAATGACATTTAGATTTTGATATAAGATTAACGAAGAAAGAAAAAAAACAAGGCGTGATCCGATCTCCTACTTATTATGGCGCGTGCTTCAAATCTACGGTCAAATAGAGCTTTGTCTCACCAAAGAAAATTAAAATACGCCTTATCATATTAGAAATAATTGTTCTCTACTGTTTAGCATGAGCATTATTTATATTTTTCTTTTTCATCCTAATAAATAGATCACAAATATCCTATCCTCAAATTCCTGTGTCTGTAACTCGACGCGAAACACCTTTGTCAGACCATTTTAGGCTTTCTTATAGGGCGCTCACCCCCCCCCCCCCCCCCCCCACAACAACAGCAACAGCAACATCAGAGGAGTTTTGTAGGCTTACTTCCCGAGCAAGCAAAACTAAGGCGTGGTTGTAAAACAGTTTTATCTGCGTATCGGTGTAGATCGTCTAATCGTCAAATGAACCTCTCTTGCTTATAAGAGAGGAAAGTTGACGTTCCGATATCTTTTCTCCATCGACTTTTATTTCCATCCTCTGGGAATTCATCAGAGGAAACAAATCGAGTCCAACCATCCAATTTGAATTTGTTAGTTAGAGTTTGTTGAGTCCATGGAGTGTAGTCACACCAGAGTCACTCTCTCTCTCTCTCTCTCTCTCTCTCTCTCTCTCTCTCTCTCTCTCTCTCTCTCTCTATATATATATATATATATATATATATATATTTAATATGAATCTTCGTCACATTACCGTGATTCATATACACACATCGAGCTGCGAATGTCCTTTAATTAATATTCAATTCGCTCTACCGCGGAATTAATATATTTTCATATATGTTAACTGGTGGGGAATGTTTTAGTTGATAGTGATTATTATCAACTATAAAAAGCCCCCTCGGTTAACATATGAAAATATGTTAATTCCGAGGTAGAGCGAATTGAATGTTAAAGGACATTTGTAGCTATCTATACATACATACATACATACATACTACATACATACATATATATATATATATATATATATATATATATATATATATATATATATATATATTATATATTTATATATATAATGTCATCTTCAGACAATTTCCAATAAAAGTTCAAAGGATTGCCGAACTGGTTCCATTTTGGAGGAGGTTGTTCCACCATTCGGTGGTTCCACAATGATGGAACCTTTACAGATTCCGAGCTTTGTCACCACCAATCGACCCAGCTGCAAGTGCTTACAGTGATCCAGGGGAGAACGACGCACCTTAACAAATACGACTTCAGAGCTGTATTAATTGTCGTTTTTTTCCAATTAGTTCCTCAGCGAAGATAATAATAAGATGCGTAGATACGCTCAGAGGTATTGAAATCACATATCCATTTCCCCTTGACCATTCCAGTAAACACCCTACTGCCAGTATTAATGTACATAGAATATTCTTACTGGAGTCTTTCGTGCGGGTGACTAAAGTAGATTCACATCAACCATGCATCTGATATCTATGCCAGTTCCTTACGACGCTCCTGATTGGCAGTTGGTAAGCCAATCACAGGGTTGGAAACTCAGTCTCTCTCGAGAGTTCACATAGTCAGGATGCATGTTCCAGTTCTCTTGAGGGATACGTCTTTCAAAAGTTTCCCTCAAGGGAGGTGGAACATACATCCTGCCTATGTGAACTCTCTCGAGAAACTGAGAATTTCCAGCCCTGTGATTGGCTTAACAACAGATGCATGGCTGATGTGAATCTACTATAGTACTCACTCAACAATGTATTTATGCCAAGCCCAATGGGTCTGAATTCAGGTAACATAGAGAACACGGCGTGATCCGACCTCCAGCTTACTTGGGGCACGTGCTAAAATGTATGGTCAAATAGCGTGTTGTTTCACCACCTAAAAATTAAAGTAAATATGCTATATAATATTAGAAAGGATTGTTGTGTACTGTTTGACGTGCACTTTATAATAAATAAATCATAGATATCGTACCCTAAAATTCCTGTATAAACGTGAAACACCTTTTTCAGAACTTTTTAGACCTTTCCATAGGACTCTCCTAATCCCCCACCACAAGAAAAACAACAAAATAATGGTTTCTAGTTAAGAATGAAGAGGTAATAGGGAACCATATGGGGATAGTGGTGTCGGTGTACAGTCAGTCATGTAAGTTCACGGATGTCTCCGGGTGTTTGAGAGAGAGATTTCCATTTCACCCCTTTCTGGATGACAGGTGTTTGGGAGTGCAGGTACAGTCACTCATATAAGTTCATGGATGTCTCCGGGTGTTTGAGAGAGAGAGACTTCCATTTCAGCCCTTTCTGGATGACAGGTGTTTGAGAGTGCAGGTACAGTCTCATATAAGTTCATGGATGTCTCCCGGTGTTTTGTGAGAGAGAGATTTCCATTTCAGCCCTTTCTGGATGACAGGTGTCTGGAAGTGCGAAATTGGCCAAATGTTCAACTACCTAACTGCTGTAGAAAGTTTCGGTGTGTGCCCGTCTTCCGTCACTATACAGACCCGTTGTCCAGAAAGGGGTTGGTTGGAATTCAGCTTTATGCCTGGAGACATCCATGAACTTATACGAGCGATTGTACCTCACGTGGTGCAATGGTGCACTGTAGGCATCACTAAAGGGAGTTTGAAGCGTCTCGTAGGCCATCACCTGCAGACACTATTTATCCTTTTCACTTTACTACAATTCTTGCTTAACTTTTTTCGGCCATGGTGTCCTGCCTCTGTAGCTATTATTTCTCCCAAGCAAGCTGGAGGCCGGATCACACCTTGTTCTTTTTATCTAAGCCAAGTGGGTTGACCTTTTTCGTTTTTTCCACATTTTTTTTTTCAGGGCCATGATTGGCGCAGATGCTAGATGAACCACTCGTTTAAGAAACTGTAAATCCAAAATGTTTAAAATTGACATAAATTCGGAACTGAAAGAAGCACCATCTACCACCCCGTCTCGAATGATAATGATCCAGTCATGACGAGAGAGATGTGCGTGGAAATGAATACATGAATGGCGAATCTTCCTCTTCCCCTTCGTGAGTGAAGTAGCCAGCCTCGCCCGTTGAATAATGAAACGAGACGTCCTTTTGCAATAATGCCAACTGATGATTATGGCGTCCTCGTTAAAACTAATCGTTGAGGCGAGATTGTTTTCTTTGGCTGAAAAAGTCTTCAGCGGAGATGATGGAACCCTTTTGTTTTGCGGAATTTATTTCTAAGGTTGTTTATCTTTTTTCGTGGAATGACTGATGTAGAGGAAATTCAAGTCTATTACGAAGGTGGGACAGGACACAAAAAGCTAATGAACAGACGGGAGTCGACACTGACGCCCCGAATGTAAATTAATGAGGGGGATTATTGATCAAAAAATAATCTGCGAGGGCGAGGGTCCGGCTACTGAGAGAGAGAGAGAGAGAGAGAGAGAGAGAGAGAGAGAGAGAGAGAGAGAGAGAATGTCACCTCGGATCCTCGGATGTCAGGACCCTGGTATGGAGCGAGAGTGGTACCGGAGTATAAGTGGTTTGAATATGTATGTATATGTATATTTTGCAAGCACTTCCTGGTTTGTTAGTGCGTAGACCTCCTTCAGTACGTCCACGAGATTCTCTCTTTTTAGCTTTTTATTTCTGCAACAGCCAGCAGCAGAATATCTGGCTCGAAATGGTAGAACTGCCATTGCATTATACAGATGAACTTCTGTAACATCTAACTATTTGATTAATCATTCACTCTTTCGCTGTCATTTTAAATGAAGTTGTTTGTTAGATCTTTTCCGCTTTTTAGAATAGCGCGTTCTCTTCGTCTTATGTTTCGTACAATAATAATTCTCATCCCGATGAAATAGATGCAGAAATAACCCCCACCACACTTTTCTTTCTTAGAGTGCAAATATAGATGTTCTATATATATATATAAATATATATATATATATATACATATAATATATGTATTATATATATACATATATATATATATATATATATATATATATATATATATATATAGTATATATGTATATATAGTATTGTATATATATATATATATATAAGATATATTATATATATCATAATATATATATATATATATATATCTATATATATTATATATATATATATATATATATATATTATATATATATATATGTAAAACGTTTTACCCATAAATGCCATTTTGTTCACATTCTCCTCACTTCCAGCGCCCTAGCGCCGTGGGAGGTAGTAGGTCTCTGTACTTTCACTTCCACAAATCTCCACCTATTTTTCCCAGACTTCCGTTTCATAGTTCTTATTCGTGTGATCACAGGAGCACTACAAAGTAGTATTTTCTCGCTATATGGCTCCTCCTCCTGCTATTCCCTCATTTTAACTATCTGATTGGTACATTGGCAATTCGTTGGTGTTGGTTATCTACCCCCGTTCATTCAGAGAATGACGCAGTTGATGCGCAGTTTTGTACCTGAAAGGAGAGAGAGAGATAGATAGAGAGAGAGAGAGAGAGAGAGAGAGAGGCGCTTATTTAATTTCGGGTCAGACTCTCGCCTCGTTACACGTTAACACACACGGGCACTAAAATGAAAAAAAAATTTAAATCTAGTCGTGTAGTCTGAAAGCAGTGATATGGTTCCTGTCAGTGTTTCCACAGTTGGATTTTCTTTCTTTCTTTCAGAGTATTTCTTAATGTCACTAGAGAGAGAGAGAGAGAGAGAGAGAGAGAGAGAGAGAGAGAGAGAGAGAGAGGTGCTGAGGGTTGAGTGGGGACAAATAGCACGAGGCTGCAAATAATTCGATTTTATCTTAATCAGACCAAGAAAATAAAATTTCCTTTATTCGGAGGATTCAAAAATTAAATTTGTCCGTTTCTATGTGCGTGTGTATGTGTGTGTGTTCACGAGAGAGAGAGAGAGAGAGAGAGAGAGAGAGAGAGAGAGAGACGTACATGAACTTTATAAAAATGTTGCTCATTTTCTGTTCAGAGAGAGAGAGAGAGAGAGAGAGAGAGAGAGAGAGAGAGAGAGAGAGAGAGAGAGAGAGAGATATTAACCCTTCCATCGACTTTTCAAAGAACCTGGAATTCATTTGCGTGAAGCTAACAAGATTAATGGAGAGTCAAGAATAAAGGAACCTTTCTTATTTAAAGAATATGTTGGAGAACCAGTTAGTTCACTTTTCCTACAACATGTTAAGCTGCAAGAAATCAAGCACTGGGACCTATGAGGTCAGTCTGAGCAGAAACACTATGAATCCACTGTCAGGAGAGGGCGGAAAGCAAGATGGAAGAAAGAGAAAATGAAATGAGTTACAGCAAAAGGAATGAAAAGGATAGCAGCCAGGGGCCGAAGGGAAGTTGCAGAGAACTCCCCTTGGGCCCTTAGCTACAACCCCCTTTGGTTCCTTTTACTGTATCTCCGTTCATATTCTCTTTCTTCCATCTTACTTTCCGCCCTCTCCTAACAATGGATTCATAGTGCAGTTGCTTTGAAGTTTTCCTCCTGTTACACCTTTCAGATCTTTTTTACTACCAATATCCGTTTCTGCTCTGAATGACCTCGTAGGTCCCAGCGCTTGGCCTTTTGGCCTAAATCTTATATACTAATTTATTTAATAAACCCTTGTTGTCAGTGAAATCAGATGACTATGTGTCTGTCTGTCCGCCCTTAGATCTTAAAAACTACTGAGGCTAAAGGGCTGCAAATTGGTTTGTTGATCATCCACCCTCCAATCATCACACATAGCAACCAAATTGCAGCCCTCTAGCCTCAGTCGTTTTTTTATTTTATTTAAGGTTAAAGTTAGCCATGGATCGTGCTGCTGGTACCGCAACAACACAGGCCACCACCGTCAGCTGAGAGTTTCATACAGCATCATATGCTGTACAGAAAACTCGATTGCGCTGAAGTGTTTCGGCACATTTAATTTTTTTTTTACTTGTTAATGATTAGGGTCAATGAGCATTTAATTAGGAAGGTCTTAGTTAATGAGGTCTAATTTCTATGACTGATAACACTAAACCCAAAAGTTATGAAAGAAGAACAGATTAGAATTAAAGATCATTTCTATTTTGAAAAAGAAGAAAAATGAAAAAAAAAAAAGAGGGAGCGACGAACACTTTGCAAAAAAAAAAAAAAAAAAAAAAAAATGCCGTCCGCCTTGATACAGCAAGTAATTTCGAGCCTGAATACAAAGGGGGGGAGGGGGGGGGGGGGGGGGGGTGGGGGGGGGCTAAATTCACTCTCGTAACCACAAAACCCCATCTGGGCGAGAGAATAATGCCGTATCATCTCCCCAGATTATTTCAGAAGAAAGGGAAGGACCCTGAACGGGCGGGGAAATGCACATAAAAGACCGAGGAATATTGTTTTGGTTTGACTGCAGCGGTGGAATAGCGGGGGAGGGGAGGGGGGCGAGGGGAGGGCTGTTACTGAGAGAGAGAGAGAGAGAGAGGCCGAAGCAGCGCCATCTTTTCCCCGAGACTATCAACAATAGCGCTTCTCCGAACCACTTGGAGCAGGGTCTGGAATAGTAGATTGATGAAATATTGGGTCGCCAAGGTTTTTCAAGGGAATAGGAAGAAGAGGAGCTTCGAAGGAAATTGGGGGGTGGGGGGGGGTTTCTCTACGGAAGTGCCTGCTGATCTGGTTTCTGGTTCGTTTACTATTGCGTGTGTGCGCGTGCGCGCGTGTCTATCTATGTGTATGTTTGCAAATGAATAGTTGAAACTGGAATAAATTTTCGGTGTGGAACCAAGATGCAAGTCATGTCAAATTAGAAGATGCGTCACTTACCATAGGGCCCCCCCCCCAGATATATATATATATATATATATATATATATATATATATATATATATATATATATATATATATATATATATAAGAAAAATCAAGCGTCATCCTTCAGTCTCGTGGATGCACAAATTGTTGACATCGATGCCACTGAGATACGATAGAAATTACAAGCGCAGATGGTGATTTTCAATTCGACAGTACAGATGTAAGTGCAATTTTTACAATTTCAACAGACATCTCATTGCGCGTACGAAATTTTGAATGACTTTTCCACAAGGGTCTTTACTTATTTAGAGTAGTGTCTGGAATCACTTGTAATCCTCTGCCGGATCTCCGGTCTAATGCACCAGGGCTCGCAGTCGTGAAAGAAAACAAATGAAGAACGCGTAAATCGAGCTTCTGTACAGAGGTGGCCTGCCTTATAGCGTTCCCAGACGCACGGCCGTGGCTAACTTTAACCTGAAATCAAATCAAAACTACTGAGGCTAGAGAGCTGCTATTTGATATGTTTGGTGATTGGAGTGTGGGTGATCAACACACCAATTTGCATCCCTCTAGCCTCAGTGGTCTTACAAGATCTGAGGGCGGTGTGTGTTCGTCAGATCAGTGACAGACAGACAGACAGGTGCTGTTTATAAAGGATGGAGATTTATACCCAAATATAATTGTTTGTTTAAAATAATTGTATTCCACAGTGGCTCGTCCGTGTTTCTTCAGCGCTATATATACATACATACATACATACATAGTTATATATATATATATAGTGTATATATATATAAATATATATAGGTATGTAGAAATTTTCTCATTTTAATATTCATTTATCATCTTAAAAGATCTTATACGTCATTTCCACTGAAGAAGTCGAGGTACAATCACCAAAGTAATTTGGTTAGTTTACTGCATTTTAGAAATTAATATAGAATTTAGGCTAAAGGCCAAGCACTGGGACCCATAAGGTCATTCAGCGCTGATATGGAAATTGACAGTAAAAAGTTTGAAAGGTGTTACAGGAGGAAAACCTCAAAGCAGTTGTACTACGAATCAAGTGTGAGGAGAGGATGGGAAGTAAGATTGAAGACAGAGAATATGAATGGAGGTACAGTAAAAGGAGCAACGAAACGGGTTGCAGCTAGTAGGGGCCGAAGGCACGCTGCAAAGAACTTAAAGTAATGCCTGCAGTGCACCGCAAGGGGTCCACTATTTTAAGCGAAGAGACAAGTTGCATGATCATAATGAAGTTGAAGTTATAGTGAGAACATTGTACAGCGTTAAGATTTTAGCATCAGGTTCCTGCAGCGTGATCCGACCTCCAGCTTACTCGGGTGAGTGCTAAAATCTACGTTCATATAGCACGTTATTTCACTAACGAAAATTGAAATAAATGCGCTGTATTTTATTAGAAATAATTGTTCTGTATTGTGTGACATGCACATTATTTTTTTTTTTTTACATTTTCATTCTAATAAATAAATCACAAATATCCTATCCTAAAATTGGTGTATCTTTTAACTCAGCGCAAAACACATTTTGTAGATTTTTTGTTTTTTTTAGGCTTTTCCGTAGGAGATTTCTATGGTTCGTTTTCAAGATATGGCCTCCTGCTTTTTTCAGGGAAGATCCCAGTACTCGGTTACCGTTCGGGAATATGCTATCCTATCCTCTTAAGCAGCAATAGACAATTCAGTAATAATTAAAAATGTTGTGTTTAGAAGTAATTACAGAAATGAAGACAATTCTTACGTAAGAGTATTTATGCCTTTTGAAAGTCACTCGAGTTTTGAGGCCGTCTAGAAATAAAATTTTAAGGTCCAGTGCCTTGTAGCAGAGCACGCTTAATCAATAGAAAAAATAAGAAAAAAATCCAGCACCTTGTGGCAGACATACTTCTTTTTAAAATTTATAGATTGTGTTAGTTTGATGACATCTTATCTATTATTTCTCTTTGTCATTTCACACTTTAGAATACTTTTTGGTCACATTCTCTTATCAAACCATAAACCACAAAACAGTGTAAATTCATGGTAGGAGAAGTGAGTAGCAAAAGAAATCATATACCTGAAAGAGGCTGAGTGAATGCAATGATGATGTACCAAGAGCAGAGGCGCAATCACTATAAACTCATGATTTTATCTGTCACTACAAAAACTTTGAAAATAATTCCACAAAAACTTTTGAAAGTAATTCCACAAAAGCTTTTGAAAGTAATTCCACAAAAACTTTCGAAAGTAATTCCACAAAAACCTTGAAAGTAATTCCACAAAAACTTTTGAAAGTAATTCCACAAAAACTTTGAAAGTAATTCCACAAGAACGACTTTCACTAGACATCGGAATCGTGCATGAATCATGAATTAGAGTAGCAAAATCAGTGGAATAAATAATCAGCTATTCGATTATCCAAGATAAGATTATCCAATTCTTACTGTCCATCATTGTTCACGGTTTACCGAGATTTCATCTGCCACCAGAATTGCAATCAGGTTACATATTCGTGCTTCTGCCCCAGTAATAACAAAAGCGTCGGAGTGGCGATGTGGATTGTGTGATGATTCCATTCTCCTACAACAATGTCTCAAAATACAGACCAAATATGCAGTGCTAAAGTTAGCTAAAGTTCCTCATTGGACCAGTGGGCTGCGTACTCGCCTTTCAATCTAGTAGCCCGAGTTTGCTCCCAGCTGCGTCCAGTGCGGAACTAGAGGAATTTATTTCTGGTGATTAGAAATTCATTTCTCGACATAAACTGTATAGGTCCCGTTGCTAAGTAACCAATTGGTTCCTAGCCGCGTCAATAAAAATCTAAACCTTCGGAGAGCTGTCAATCAGCTCAGTGGTCTGGTTAAACTAAGATATACTTAACTTTCTATGTGACCGTACTTTCATTCAAGCTAAGATTTTCGCCTTAATATTCTCACCCCTCATATACTTCTATAAACAAGCCATTTGAACAACTTCGTCCCCTTTTCTCTAATTCAAATTCCACAAACGCAAATCACTTCTACAAAGGTGAGTGGGCAAAAAGAATCGTTTTGACGATTGTGATTTTGCCCTACTTCGTTTTGAATCGTTAGGATGCATCCTGCTGCCTTTACCTATTCAGTGATTCACTTCACGAGTCTCACGCTGTCCGTTGTATTTACTCCCAAATGTCTGTTGTGTATAAAAAAAAAAAAAGGTATACTCCCAATGCAGACTAACATGAATTTTCCCATCTGCCCATTCAAACTGTTAAAGCATACTCAATATATACAGTATGTATATAACGCTATTCGGATCAGTATACATACGTACATACACACACACACACACACATATATATATATATATAATATATATATCATATATATATATATATATATATATATAATATATATATATATATATATATAGCACAAAAGGTGAGACGAAGGACAGGCATCTTGTACTACATAAAAACAGTTCATTGGCCGACGTTTCGCGACTTAACTTCCTAGCCGCATTTTCAAGGTTGCAACGATTTTAGACTCTATAATAGTTCAACTTTACATTTAAAAACACTCATATAGATTATATTGATACCAGCAAAAAATAAAAAGTATACGTTTAGTACAAGGCCGTTGGAGATAACCGGAAAAGAATTAACAAAATACTATAAATATCATGAAGGAAATGACCCCAAGGAAATGGTAGTCCTAGATGACGACCCCCGAACTTTGGCGGGGGTCACTGTCTAGGAAGGATCCCGATATGCCACCGCAAAGTTGCAATTACGGAAACAATACCATAACTTCCGCAAATGTTACAGCATTATGATAGGTAATATCGAAAGACCACTGGCTAGTTACGCTGACGGAGTCAACAGTGTGTAAAGGTTATACACTTGGTATTCAGTATCAATGTCGTCTCATTGTCAAATGTATACAGGCCAACCATCACTAGGCGGGCTAACATTGCAGTATTGCCAATGTTGAAGGGTGTGCATTATATAACAGACAGTGTTGTCATGGCTGAGAAGTATGTGAATGAATATATATATATATATATATATATATATATATATATATATATATATATATATATATATATATTTTATGGAATATAATGGTCAAATTTCACTAGGTACGTATGTAATTGCAATAGCTACAGTTCCCTCTTAATATCACGAATTCTTTCTTCAGGCGATTTGGATACGCTTGTCACTACATGCCTCAAATCCATATGCAAGAAATACGAAGTAATTCTTGTCTCCAGAGAAGGTCCTCGAACCCCCTCATCCATGGTAATCAGAGTGAAGCCACGTTACCGACATATATATAAATATATACTAATATCACTTTTTCCCGTAAAATGGCGACGAGTGACGCGAAAAGGTTTCCATACAGTATTGGAAGTTCTAGCTCCTTGGCCTGCCTCATTTCCGTCCAAGGGCCTTATGTACCATTGGTGAATAGCTTTCTCTTTGGTTGTCAGCCATTGTAGTAGTGGCGACATCATCCAGAATTGTTGCTGATATATATGTACCCAAAATGTTCAAACCTGGTACTACAGCCGGTCGTTGAAGAGGGACAGAGGTGTGTCCCAGTGGAAATTGTACCCGTAATCATACGAACACTTAGGAGGCACGATCCCGAGATCTCCGAACTGGTTTAATCTAGATGCCAAAGTAGCTCCAGGACTCATGCAGAAGAGTGTGCTGCTAGAAACGGCGCACCTAGTTAGAACAGTGATGGACTTTAACCGGAAGGTTTAAGTGAAAAGAGCTATTCATTATTGGTGACAACCTACCAGTTGTCAATACGAATGAAAATAGGAATAAGACGGAAATGAACAGAGGTAATGATGGTAATACTGTAGTAATGGAAATGACGTGGACAATTAATTACTGGCGTGTTGCGTATGAAACCCCCTTTTGGGGGGGCGGGGTTGCTCCCGTTAGCGCACCTCAATATTAAAGGTTCTTTGCAACCTCCTTTCTTTCGGCCCCTACTTGCAACCTCTGTCGTTCCTTTTACTGTACCTCCGTACAGTAAAAGGAATTGATTCATAGCGCAACTGCTTTGAGGTTTTCCTCCTGTTTTACATCTTTGGAACCTTCTAACTGGAAATAATGACCTCACAGAAACGTATGTCCCAGTGCTTGGCCTTTGTCCTAAATTTTATATTCTGTCATAGTCTACTCCACGTGATAAACGGGTCGAAACAAGTGTGTGGGGCCAAATCCAAGTGGTTCGCTACCAAGAAGTGCATCAGACTTATTACATGATGGTAACCAGATTTGATTTTTTTTAAAACACGACGTTAAATACGGGGAAAAGGCAAAGCATTATGCATCATAAAGTGGAAATATGTGTGTGTGTGTGTGTGTGTGAGAGAGAGAGAGAGAGAGAGAGAGAGAGAGAGAGAGAGAGGCCACTTGTCCTACGTCAGACACCCCGCATAGCTTTTTCATCTGTTTTGGTCTTGTGATCCTTAATGCCCCCCCACCCTCGTAATTTAATATCATGGTGTCGTAGAGTGCTGAGTCATCCATGCTACCTGTTGATAGTGGCACGAATTTCGCTTACTCGGGGAGTAAGCCTACAAACTGCTTTGCTCTTGTTGTTGTTGGGGAGTAGGAAAGGTCTATGGCAGAGCCTAAGAATGCCTGAGAAAAGTGTTTTGCGTTGAGTTAAAGATACAGGAATTTTGTGATAGGATATTTATGATTTATTTATTAGAAAGAAAATGCGAAAAAATTGAATGACGTGCATGTTAAACAGTACAGAAAAAGCATTTTTCTAATAAAATATATCGTATTAGTTTAATTTTCGTTGGTGAAACAATGGGCTATCTGTCCGTGGGTTTTAACACGTTTGAATTTACCTGATGCACTGAATTTAGAGGCAATATTTCCGTTCATTTATTTTGTATTTCCATTTATAACTGAGAATATATGGACGTGTTTAATTTGTGTCATTATCATTTGATCCTTGTTGTTAGTGTGAATAGTAATAACTATGAGTATTAATTACGCGTCCCGAGTAACCTGGAGGTCGCATGAAGCTTAAGGTGGCATTTGTTTTATTTAAAGTTCAACTGTGTGTTTTTTTTTACAACCTAATTCAAAAGAAGTTTAGTTTAATGTCATAACACAGAAGTCTTTTTCGTGATTATTGTAATAAACATTGGGAAATATATGTGAATATATGTGTTTGTATATGAGAGAGAGAGAGAGAGAGAAGAGAGAGAGAGAGAGAGAGAGAGAGAGAGAGAGAGAGAGTTGGGAACACGTATTTGTTGGGAAAATTGTATTGAAAATTGAAGCTATTTGTGTTTGCATATATATATATATAATATATATATATATAATCTATATATATATATATATATATATATATATACACACACATATATATATATATATATATTTATATATATATGCCATATATAATATATATGATATATAATATATATCATATATATATATATATATTATATATGTGTGTGTGACAGAGAGAGAGAGAGAGAGAGAGAGAGAGAGAGAGAGAGGAGAAACTGTTTGTAAATCAAGGGGACCTTGCAAGGAGGAGATACACCGAAAGGAGTGATGTAAGAGGAATTAGGTGGATATCGGAGTATTGAAGAGGGGGGGGGGGCGGTTGAGGGGGTTGGTTAAGGACCTCTGACCCCCACCCCCTTGGCAACCTCCTTCGCCCACTCAGAAATAAGGTGTTTAGTAGATGACCCTCACCTGTCAGTCGGAGATTAAGGACCTTCATATCATTATAGCTCGACTAATTGGCCACCGATGCTACGAGAGAGAGAGAGAGAGAGAGAGAGAGAGAGAGAGAGAGAGAGAGAGAGAGAGAGAGAGAGAGTTAAGATTCATTAACATAAGGAATCGATGGCTTTATTTTGAATGAAATGTTAGGAAAGGATTCGACAAGTACTACGACTCTCTCTCTCTCTCTCTGACCCAGTTACACAGGGTAGGTATTTGACGGTGTCTCCGTAGGGGAATAGTACTGTCAGTGCACATTGTAGACATTACTTTAGGTTCCTTGCAGCGTGCCTTCGGCCCTTAGCTGCAACCCCCCTTTCGTTCCTTTTACTGTACTTCCTTTCATATTCTCTTTCTTCCATCTTCCCATCCTCTACCAACAATTGGTTCATAGTCCAACTGCTTTGAGGTTTTCATCCTGTTACACCTTTCAGACCGTTTACTCTCAATTTCCTTTTCAGCGCTGAATGCTATATGATTTAAGATTTAAATTGACCCACACAGTCTGGTTCTCTCGATCTGGGTGATAGTTATTTCGGTGAGAAATGATTGATATGGAAATGCTTCATCAGAGTAAAGTATAGACTTTTGATTATGGGGTAGACAGTTGTCCATTGGTAGCGTATGACTTTTCAGCAGTAAGCTATTTTCCTGGTGAAGGTTTATCCCAAAGACGAAAGAATCCATGGCCACTGCCACATTTCCGCTTACTCGGGGAGTAAGCCCACAAACTACTTTGTTGCTCTTGTTGTTGTTGTTCTTGTTGTTCTTGTTGAAGGGTAGGAAAGGTCTGAAAAATAGTATTTCGCATTGAGGTAAGAATACAGGAATTTTAGGATAGGATATTTATGATTTATTCAATAGAATGAAAATGTAAAAAAATAAATAATGTGTATGTTAAACAGTACAGAAAGTTTATTAATAATAAGATATAGTGTATTCATTTTAATTTGCGTTGGCGAAACAAGGCTCTATTTGACCGTAGATTTTAGCGAGTTTTAATTTATTTGGTGTACTGAATTTATGCTGTGTCTCTGTTCGATTAATTTGCATTACCACTTATAGTTGAGATTATGTACGTGTTTACTTTGTATTCTTTTTTATTTGATCCGTGTTGTTAGTAGTAATAGTACTAAGTATGAGTGTTAATTACAAAACCACTTCACATGTAAGTTAGGAATATAATGTTTACAACTTAGGCGTGAGGGGAAAATCTTGCACGGGTCCCAAGTAAGTTGGAGGTCGCATCTTGCCTTGTTACTTTACCTGCTGCACTGTGTATAATTTTTAGTGTTAGCCACTTTATACTTCACTGAAAGTTAATGAACAGTATATGAGAACCCTTATAGTACACACTGAGCCATTCAACTATATTTAGCGTGCATTCTATTGCTCCCTGTCTATGAAAGCCTCTCATTTCCAATATTTCTTTCACACCAATCTATCCTACCCATTTTATGTCTTTTCCGCACCTTCCTTGAACCTCTGAATTATACCCTTTTCCTCAGCTTATCTATCTTTTCCACTTGGCTGAACCACCTTCTCCAAATGCTGTGATCCATCCTTTCAACTGTTGACTTTTTACCACCTTTACATTGCTCAATATTTCTACCCCCGTCGGTCCCTCTTACACTGCAGATATTACACAGACATTTCATGTCAGCGGTTTCAAAAGTTTTTAGTTGTCTGTAAAAGAAAACTATTGTGACGGCTTGGTCCGTCCGTCCGCACTTTTTCTGTTCGTCCTCAGATCTTAAAAACTACTGGGGCTAGAGGGCTGCAAATTGGTATGTTGATCACCCATCTTCCAGTCATCAAACGTACCAAATTACAGCCTTCTAGCCTTAGTAGTTTTTATTTGTTAAAGTTCAAAAGGTAGCAATAGGTTCCAAGAACACAGGCCACCACCGGGCTGTGGCTGAAAGTTTCATAGACCGTTGCCGAGTGTTTCATACAGCATATATGCTGTACAGAAACTCGATCTTTCATTTGCTTTGCTTTCATTTTAATTTTTAGGCCACACTAAGCTTCCATGCAGGAGACTATTTGAGTGGTCCTCAATCATTTCCACTTGGCTTCGTTCATGAGTCTTCTTGCCTCACTCGTTCTGTGTCTCACCTCTTTTCTCATTCTACCTTCATCCATCTTCCTGGTTTCCAATTACCTCCATATTCTCACTCCTGCTTTTGTTTGCACTCTCGACTTTCTCTGCTGGCAGACGCTGTGACACTTTTACCAATTTCTGCAGCTTGTTCAAACTAGCTTAACCAGAGCTGTATCACCTGCAAGCGTCACCCATTTGAGGCAAATTCAGAACTCATCTCTTACTCGGGGAGTAAGCCTACAAACTACTTTGTTGTTGTTCTTGCTGCTGCTGTTCTTCTTGGGATTACATGATAAACATTGTTACACCCATTTAGCCACTTTCCTCGCCTGGTTATTCTAGTACTCTCTTCACTTCCACAATAGATTTTAATAGCTATTGATCTTCTATGCCAAACATTGTCAACGCCCTCATGAACGCCCTCCCGTCTTCTATGCCAAACATTGTCAACACCCTCCCATCTTCTATGCCAAACACTCAACACCCTCCCATCTTCTATCCCAAACATCGTCAACACACTCTCATCTTCTATGCCAAACATTGCCAACACCCTCCCATCTTCTATGCCAAACACTGTCAAGATCTTCCCATCTTCTATGCCAAACATTGTCAACACCCTCCAACCATCTATGCCAGACATTCTTAAAACACACACACTATGTATGTATATATGTATGCATATTTATGTAAATATACATTATGCGTGTTTGCGTGCTCGTGTGTGCATATGAATGCGAAGGCGTGCATATATCCTTATGTGACGAACGCATGCATGGAAGTAGAGAAGAGAATTGGTTGTATACACGAAGCAAATGATTCGCTTGAAGGTCCCTAATCGGCGAGAGATGTCAACAAGTGGACTGTATCAAGCTTTTCTGTTTTCAGTGACTTTTCACTCAAGTGACAGCGAACAGCTGGCGAGATGTCACTTGTTTATTTTATGAGGCCGTTTGTTTAATTATTCGAGATTCCCAGAATGAAAAGCTAGTTTCATTTTCGAATGTTTTACGATGTATACAATGTAATGTCACACGTGAGCAAGTGTGCACGTGTATGCATATGTTGTGTTTGTGTGTATCTGTATGTATATACATATGTGATATATTATATATATATATATATAATATATATATATATATATATATAATATATATATTGTGTGTGTGTGCGCGCGCGCGTATATATATAGAAATTAAACCTAATTGAAAAAATAAAAAATAAAAAACTGTAGAAAATGCAGCTAGTATTTACAAGCACTGGCTAGTAAATCGTCGAAAACGAAAATGGTTGATAAAACGATAAAGGTTAGACCAAGAATGTCAAAGAAAAAAAAAACTTTATAGATTCCATATAAGAATGCTAAGCATCTACGGATATTCCATACATTGACGTACTCTACTGAAGAGGATAAGAAAATAATATAAATTGCTGGAGATTGTCGAATGCGTGCAGAATCCGGTATAGAGAGCGAAATGATTTCATTTCATTATTCATGACATTTTGGCAGCTGAGACAACATCTGGGACATTTTTCAGCCTGTTAGTACTAATTGCATCTGGAAAGAGGGAGGAGGTGGCGTGGTTGGACAGGAAGATAAGAACCATTGAAATAAAGGAAGTGAATTAGTACAAAGGAGCTTAAAGTGGAAATGGGACAAAACCACAGTTAGAGAGAGTGGACAGCAAGAATGAAGGAAGGAAGCTAAGAAAGTTGGAGAGATTGGACTGGCAAGTCTGAAGAAAGGAAGCCAAGAATGTGGAGGCAATGTATAAGAGAGAGAGAGAGAGAGAGAGAGAGAGAGAGAGAGAGAGAGAGAGAGAGAGAGAGGGAGCATTTTATAGTTCAATTTCATTGTGGCATTTAGTGGCACTCTCGTGTGATAGGATGTGCATATTTAATTACAGAAATACATAAATAAGTACGCATGTAGCATGTAGACAGGGTGGTGCAATTGTTTGGGGGGGGGGGGAGAGGGGGGGAGGGGACAAGAAATGACATACAGCGCTCAGCTGCAAAACCTCCATATTTCCCGCCAGATCGTATTTTCCTGATGTCTCGAATGACATTAACATTAACGCGGGAAAACACCGCAGGATTGGCTAGCCCGAGAAGAGAGAGAGAGAGAGAGAGAGAGAGAGAGAGAGAGAGAGAGAGAGAGAGAGATTTTATAAGCGTTTTTAATCGCTTTGAAGACGTCATCATTGTAATTTCACGTCCATTTTATTCAGTCCCTGAATGTCAAATGTATTATTTTATTCGACAGGAATAGTAAGTAGCTCTGACATTTTCGAAGCGATTAAAATAGTTTAAGTTGTGAACAGTCTCCTCTGTGTGTGTGTGTGTGTACGTGCATATGCTTGGAGAGAGAGAGAGAGAGAAGAAGAGAGAGAGAGAGAGAGAGAGAGAGAGAGAGAGAGAGAGAGAGAGAGAGAGAGGCCTCTCGTCCTTCTATTATGCAATTCTCGTTTCTCTAGTTGTCTGGGGAAATGGAGTTTGCTGGGGTGTAGGGTCTTTATTTTCAGTCACCATAAGGCGCAGGAAATATTCCCGCCTCCCGGATTTTGTGAAGATGGGAGCAGGCGAAGCCAGAGTTAGTGCACCAAAATTTAAATACAAAGATGTTTGTTCCCTCAGGTCGACCATTCATCTACCACGTATTCGAACACCGATTTGAGTACTTCATATTTGAATATACTTCATTTGTGCTAAGAAAGGATCCTGTGGTAAGGGTGTAAGAATACTACCACCGTAGGTCTTGCATGTCGTAAAAGGCGACTTAAAGAACAGCTGCTCCTTGCAGTCGTACTTTTTTGGTGAAAGGCTAGGCCCACCGCCAATAACTGTGGAAACTGCTGCCTTGCAGTCTTTCTTTTTAAGTAAAAGGTGAGACCTACCACCACACGGTGGAAAACTGCTGCTTGGCAGTCTTACTTTTTAATAAAAGGCAGGCCTTCCACCATAACTGTGGAAACTGCTGCCTTGCAGTCTTACTTTTTAATAAAAGGCGAGGCCTTCCACCAATAACTGTGGAAACTGCTGCCTTGCAGTCTTACTTTTTAATAAAAGGCGAGGCCTTCCACCAATAACTGTGGAAACTGCTGCCTTGCAGTCTTTCGGTTTTAGCAAAAGGCTAGGCCCACCGCCAATAACTGTAGAAACTGCTGCCTTGCAGTCGGTTTTAGCAAAAGGCTAGGCCCACCGCCAATAACTGTGGAAACTGCTGCCAATTGCAAAAGTCTTTCGGTTTTAGCAAAAGGCTAGGCCCACCGCCATTAACTGTGGAAACTGCTGCCTTGCAGTCGTACTTTGTAGTAAAAGGCTAGGCCCACCGCCAATAACTGTGGATTCTGCTACCTTGCAGACTTACATTTTAGTAAAAGGCTAGGCCTACCGCTAATAACTGTAGAAATTACTGCCTTGCAATCATACTTTATAGTAAAATGCGAGGCCCACGCCAATAATTGTGGAAACTGCTGCCTTGCAGTTTTACTTTTTAGGAAAAGGCTAGGCCTGCCGCTAATAACTGTAGTAACTGCTGCCTTGCAGTTGTACTTTGTAGCAAAAGGCTAAGCCCACCACCAATAACTGTAGAAACTGCTGCCTTGCAGACTTAATCTTTAGTAAAAGGCTAGGCCCACCGCCAATAACTGTGGAAACTGCTGCCTTGCAGTCGTACTTTGTAGTAAAATGCGAGGCCCACCACCAATAACGTAGAGTCAGCTGTAGAAACGGCTGCCATTGCAGTCTTTCGGTTTTTAGCTACAAAAGGCTAGGCCCACCGCAATAACTGTGGAAACTGCTGCCTTGCAGACTTACTTTTTTAGTAAAAGCTATGCCCACCGCCAAATCAATGGAGCTGTTGGTATTGTTGCCTTGCAGTCTTTCGGTAAGCTTAGCGTAGCTAGGCCCACCGCCAATAACTGTGTAAACTGTTGCCATGCAGTCTTTCGGTTTTAGCAAAAGGCTAGGCCCACCGCCAATACCTGTGGAAACTGCTGCCTTGCAGACTTACTTTTTAGCAAAAGGCTAGGCCCACCGCCAATAACTGTGGTAATTGCTGCCTTGCAGTCGTACTTTGTAGTAAAAGGCTAAGCCCACCACCAATAACTGTAGAAACTGCTGCCTTGCAGTCGTACTTTGTAGTAAAAGGTGAGGCCAGCTACTAATAACAGCGGTTGATGACGCCAAAGGCATGCGGTCATAAAAACTCCCTTTGCCACACCATAAACCATAAACCATACATAATAATGCCTTTTATAGAAGACAGTGGAGAAGGCGCATCAGGCAACCGACCCCTTAATGTAAGGGTAATGGTGGGAAAGATGATGATTTCTTCTTAAACAGTAATTCAGTTATTTAGGTTGCATTCATAAAAGCAGGTGATGGAATGTAAAATGATAAAGTGGTTAAACAGTCTGTGTTGAAGGTTGGTCTAAGTTTAATGACTTACAGCGCCATCTTGATGTGGGTATTATGTATACTTGGCCATTGGATCGTACTCAAAGCAAAGCAAGCAACGATCCAAAGACGAAATGGCAGCTGGGAGAGCCTTCTTATCTTACGGAACAATTGTTATAGATTGTGATCACTTAAAAGACAGTAAAGTGATCGTTTGGTACATGAATTTTTAGTCGAGTGACCATAATTCATCCCTTGCTAAGTGAAAGTCATTTAAGTATGTTTCCATTGGTAATTTTTATTCAATCAGTGTGAATTGTCTAGTTATTATTTGGCATCAGTAAGTAGACGGTATAACATCTCTCCAGGCACAGACATTACGCTGCTGGTAGGTTTTGCATAGCTTTGTCTTGGAATTTCTGGTGCTCCTGCACCACTGTCGTCTCGTTTGCTCATTTCTCAGCGAAGACCAGTTGTACGGTATGACGATTGCTGGTACGAGTCCCCCCCCTTGCAAAGGCTCTTGCATTAACTTGAAGAGCACCAGATACTGATGCGTATATGGTAATCCAGTCAGGGTGCTTTTCTGCCAAGGTCCACAGAATAGTGCACAGCGCATGGAGCACCCAGCCGGTTTTTTAGATGGGTCTACAATGCCTCTTTAGTTTGTTTTTCTCGATTAATTGCCAGACCACATTCTCTTTGGTCAGGTGGATCAATGGTTCCGTTAAGGGAATTAAATAGGAAAATATGGTTAAACTTTTATCTGGTTGTTTGAATAGCCTATACAATTTATATTTAGTGTGCTTCTCCTTAGAAGGTTTAATTTTGAAATAATTGACGCATAGACATGGACTGCCTGACGATAATAAAAAGGGAAAAGGGAGCTTCAGAGAAACTTAGTTTGGAAACTTAGTTTGGTTAATGTCTTGCAGCGTGCAAGGGAAGATAATATAGACGTTGATAAAGAATTAGAAATAACACCTTGGAAATTAAATTGGTGAGGGGCTGAAATGAAGGTCGAGAATTAAAGATAAAGATTGAGAGTAAGAGGTTCCATTGTCGTCTGCTCAGGAGAAGAGAGAAATGCAAACGTCAAGGCAACCGCATATTAGAAAATATGAAAGGGCCGGAGGAACAGATGTCGAGTTATTCGGAAACTCTGTGATAAACTCTGAGGGCAGAGAAAGATTTGTATGAAGAAGTGAATGTTGCACTGAGTCTAAAGGAGAGGTCCTTAAAATTATGTTGTAATATATTATAGAAGAATAAGACTGTGGAATGTTAACTGCAAATGAAGAAAGAGAGTTGTATGTTACAATGAGGAGTAAGTAGGTATGAATTTACCAGTCGGTTAAATTTCTTAAGGAATTTGGGAAGGCACTTTCGCTAGTAAAGGGATGGCGATCCTAATTCCTAATTTGTGAATCTGAAGAGCTATAATGTAATGCAGAACAGAAATATATCGTAAACTACAGCAACAATATTCGCAGTATCAATTATTATGTAAATGACTGGGGATTAAACGAAAGCATTTGAAAATTGGATGTGGCGAAAGCTTTTCATTTTGTGACTCATTTGCATGCAGATAGGTTACGAATCTTTTATCAATTGCAGTTAGTAGTATTTAATCATAGGCATTTTATCTAACTTTAAAGATATCTGTAAACAAGGAAGCTCTCACTTGATGTTAGTATGTCATTCATCAGAAAATGAAGGAAGATTGAAACATTATTACGCTTCAACACGCGACTTAAAATTGATCTATGCAGTCAAGGATGCTCTGATGACTCATCCGTTTTCATTGTCACCGATCAGTCAGAAGGTCAAGTTTGTAATACGATTACAGAGTTTTGTGAAAAGCAACAGGTGGCAAATGAACAGAGAGAGAGGGGCGTTACTAAGAATGGGAGAGGTAACTGGATCTGGGTTAAGAAGGAGTGGGTGAGAGCGTGGTGAAACTCAAAGAGTGAATAGAAGACACTGAGGGTTTTATCTCTTGAACAGAAACGATTACTTTGCAGAAAGCTTGTGTAGCCAGTTTCCTTGCTATTTTCCAGAAAGCAGTCATCGCACATCCATTAACTATCAAAAGATTTGGTATGTTGCTGATTCACTGCCACTTAATTAAGCAGCTCAAAAAATAAACTCTCATATTTTAGGCGGAGGGGAAAGTATGAGGCCCAAAAGTAGCTTCAATATAGTATATGGTGTCGCAAAGCTGCTTTTAGGTGCCTCAGTGGCGTGGTCGGTATGGTCCTGACATGCCACCTCGGCGGCCGCGAGTTCGATCCTCGGGCATTCTACTGAGGGGTCAGAGATGTGTATTTCTGGTGATAGAAGTTCACTCTCGACTTGGTTCGGAAGTCACGTAAAAAGCCGTTGGTCCCGTTGCTGAATAACTACTGGTTCCATGCAACGCAAAAACACCATACAAACAAAGAAACAAATAATGCTGCTTCTGTTCTTGCAGCTACAAGTCTTTTAAGAAGCCTTGATTAGAAGTGAAACGAATGCTCAATATAGAAAAATAAGTTTGACTAATTCTTAAGCAGAGAAGTTTCATACGTTCCTCCTATATTCTGTTGCAGGGCAATAGGAAATATAAGATTGATTTGCAAACTTCCAAATTTTCGTACTAATATTTGCCAAGATTCCAGCGACTGTTGAAGGCATTAGGAATCAATATAGAAGAACAATATTTCGTTAATTGGCATTCGAGAAAGGGAATTTATAAATCGAGGTGTACACTAAGTACTCCCTACAAACATGAAGCTACAAATGTTGGAAGTTATGACGTTTGTAAGGTCACTGGTGTGGTATGTGGGTTAAAAATAAGTTGCTTTAAAGTGCCCCGCTTCGGACAGACTCAGGTTAAAGTTAAAGGTACTGATGCTTGATTTGGAATGTGGTGATCTGTTAGGTTTGAAATTTTGATGGAAAGGGAACCATGACTTTTTTTAAGGGGTAGAGTGGATTACTGAATGGTTTTTGAAATTCAAGTACGAAAACAAAATATAGACAGCGGTAACAGACAATTTCGTGCGAGCATTGACTTAAAAGAAAGTTTATTTTTGTAATGAAAAGAAAAATCAGTATATTATTGACATAAAGCATTGACTTAAAATAAAATTTATTTTTCTAATGAAAAGAAAAATCAGTATATTATTGACATAAAACGTTTTTTAATAGATAAAACAGAAGTAGAGAGGTGAAATTTTTTTCCGTCGCTCTCTTCCTGTCAAATAAAAGTAGGTCGGGTGGCATACCTCAGCTGCTTGCTCTTCAGACGATCAGTTTCGTTTGTTGCTGTTGCAAAAAGATCAGTTTCGTGTCTGGTCACGAGACCTACTGATTGTCGAGAAGCATTTTCCCGAGATGTAACCGAGTACCTGGAGACATTTCCCTGAAAAAAGAAGGACACCATATCTTAAAAACTTGCTATAGAATTTTCACGAAAATGAACTCATTGTTTCCCACACCCAAATTACAGTGGAGAACCTAACCTGACCTAACCTAAGCTAACCTAGGGCTTCCCACACCCAAATTACCACCTAATCTAACTCAACCTAACCTAACCTAACCTAACCTAACCTATAGCTTCCCACACCCAAATTATCACTTAATCTAACTCAACCCAACCTAACCTAACCTAGAGCTTCACACACCCAAATTATCACCTAATCTAACTCAACCTAACCTAACCTATGGCTTCCCCCACCCAAATTATCACTTAATCTAACTCAACCTAACCTAACCTCGGGTCATGGCAAAACAAAAGGAAACCTGGGTTTGTGCAATACTGGCATACATCTCATGAATTTGCTGCCGGGAATGCAAGGTTAAGGGTCCCAGTTGTGCTTTTATGCGTGAACAGTTTTAATTTTGTACTCGAAAGCCAGCAGATGAGTGAAGGAAACTAGCATTAGCTCTCCTCGCCCCTCATCCCCAAGTAAAACAGGAGGTACAGCTCTTGAAAAGCAGAGGTTAAATAGATGTCATCAGCAGAACAGTAGAGAATTACAGAGGTCACCACAGGGAGAAAAATAAGCCATACTCAATGAGGCAAATTGGCAACTCTTCACTGGCCAACTCGAAAGCAGGACAAATAGAAGTTCCCATATCCGTACCCTTACCCATACCCGTATCTATCATACCTATATCCACAACTATCATATACCCACCATACCCATACTTATACTTATATCCATATGCATACCATACCTATACCCATATCCATATCTGTATCATACCCATATCTGTATCAGAACCTTATTCATACCATACCCATACCTATACTTATACCTATACTCATATCCATATCCATGCCATGCCCATATCCATATACCGATATCCATACCCATGTCAGTTCCATACCCATATCTATACTCATACCCATATCCATATTCATGCTAGCACCAATACCCATGACAGTACCATACCCATATATCTGCCATACCTATACTCGACCCATACCCATACCCATATCTGTACCATACCCATACCCAGCTGTACCATACCCAAAATCATACCCATAATATACTTGAAGAAACTGAGTTTTATCGTTCGGTAGAGCTGGCCTTTAGATTATTCCAGCAGAATGACCAGAAGGCAGAAATCTGCCAGAATACTTCTAGATATCCGACTATTTGCTCACTTTGACGGAGATCTTCTATTAGAAGAAGTCTTCATCAAGTAACAGAAAGATTATTCCAGCAGAATGACCAGAAGGAAGACATCTGCAAGAATACTTCAAGATATATTTTGACTATCTCAGTGTGAAATCGTCGTGGATAAGAATGAACAATCTGCAAAATTCTATCAGCTGCCTTCACATATACCTCTGCATTCAATTAACAGCTCCTCACCGCAAGTCCGCAACCCAACTCAGCACTCAACGAGTTTCGGAGCAACAATTTGCTTGTCAAATTGTCCAAAGCTTTTGTCGAAAGAATTTAGATGGATAGTTTCAAACGATTCGTAGAAGGATTTCATAGCTCCATACTGGTGTTGCTGCACAGATTACAAGGTCTACCCGGGCGCAGGTAGCGCGGGGATTTGTCATTGGTGAGTGAAGTACAGAAGAAAAAGAAGAAGAATAAGAAGAAGAAGAAGAAGAAGAAGAAGAAGAAGAAGAAGAAGAAGAAGAATGAAGTGAATCAACAGCATGACGTCATCCTTGCGTCTCGGGCTCTGACTACGCTCAGCGATTCGATATTATTTGAGGTTTATTTCCGTTTTGCTGTTGAATATCTCGCAGTAATAAATAATCTTATATGCTGACTTACATTATATCAAGTGAATGAATTATATGTCGGCCAACATTTACTTTTTCGATATGGCCAAGGACAAAACTGCAGTTGGCGAACAAATAAAATATACGGGCAAAAAGATAAATGAAACATTTAATAGATATCTTTTAAGTTCAATTTTCATATAAAAGGGGATTCGTCTATGCGAGTGTATCCAAGGAACTTCATTAATTTACCCGTAAAATTGTATAAACAATAATGAGAAATGAAACGCTTATTACAAACGTTTGCGATTAATATTTACATAATGTACGTCTTTCTACATAAACAGTGCTATAATTTATTAGTAGAAATAAGTACACATGATAAATATCTATGGCCAGAATAGCATCTACACTATATCACTTCATAGCTTCTTCAACTTTCCGTTCAATTTTGTAGTAGAAGTGATGGTCCTGTTGAGAGTTCGCATCTAAGGAAATCCTGTAGCCCCTGGTGGTGAAGACTTGTCCCCAGGTGGCATTTGAGAAGTTTTTCCCAAGACTCAGTTTCCCTCGGTACGTGTCATTCATTTGTTTCATTCATCTCACTTCTCTGCTCGTAGCGTCCATCCAAGAATGATCACCAGCTGGCAATTCTGATACGAGAAAGTTGTACCGTGAAAGCTTGTGGGCAATGAGACCTCCAAAAGAAAGTAAACCTTCTTCTTCTTCTTCTTCTTCTTCTGTAACTTTTTCCATCCCACAATTTCCACAGCCGGAACATTTTCAGTATTTTCTTTGGATGATTCGTATTCGTCATCTGGCAGACAGATGAGCATCGCAGAGAGGGTTAGTTTCTGCTGCTGCAGAGAACTACCATTTGTTTTTCGAAGCTTCATTATCCGGGATACGTGAAAATGAACTCGAATGGCATATTATTCTCCCCAGTGCCCCTTTCTTCTACATTGTGTTTTGACCTCATCAGTGAACTGTCTTATCCAGATAGATGAGATCTTACACGATATTTGACAGCAACTGTCGATGGACGCTCAGAACATCCTCCCATTTGCCGTAAACATGTAAAACAAATGCTCTAGTCCATCTTTGTTTAATCTGTGAGTCAATTAATATATTAATGTATATATATGTATATATATATAGGGTATAGGTATATAATATATACATATATATATATCTATCTATATATAATATATATATATATATATATATATATTATATATATATATATATATATAATATATATATATGATTCAACCATTTCAAACAACTTAGGCAAAGACTTGCAGGATTTTATCAATCTCCTTAAAAGAATAAAGTCCTTTGCTCCCAGACACCTTCATTGATGAAAATACCTCAATTGCTTCATCTGTTACTTTATTCTAAGATATTAAATCAATGAGCATTTCTGAAGGGTTTCCTGTCAAACATTGTCAACTCGAGAAAAGAATTCGCTTCTACCCTCAAGAATTCTGAACTGATATTTTTGCTTACTATGGGAGTAAGCCTACAAACTACTTTGTTGTTGTTGGTGGGGGGCGGCGGTTGAAAGATCTATGGAAGAGCCTAAAAGGTTCTGAAAAAGGTGTTTCGCGTCGAGTCGGAGATACTAGAACTTTAGATACTAGAATTCCTGGTGTGGAGTTGTTTTCTCACATCATTGAGTTGACCTGGCGTTGAGTTAATTCGTAGACAAAACATGTTCTAGGAAAATAGAAAGGTCGAAGTAATGCATTACGTTTGATATGTAGTTTTTTATTTGAACTGTTATGAGTTTTTATATTGTTCTTCGGAAATTCTGAGTATTTTGTGGTAATTTGTTATGATTTGGATGCATATTCAGGTGAGGATGTATTTTAAAAAAATAAATGAAATTTGTTTCAAAACTGAGAGAGAGAGAGAGAGAGAGAGAGAGAGAGAGAGAGAGAGAGAGAGAGAGAGATTTACAAAGTGCAAAGTAAGAAAAATTTGATAAAGTAAATTCTCTTCTGTGTCCCCGTTATTGACCGCAGTTTGTTTGACCTAGTCCCGCAAGTGGAACACTGGGCACACACAGATATTGAAAAAATAAATAATGATCCAATAAAGGTATTTTGAAATATTTTCATTTTCCTCGCTTTGTAACTTTCAACCGGACGAGACGATTTTGGTGTTTTGCTTAATATCTAAACTTTTCTTAAGATGTAGAATATTTTTGGATTACTTGACATTCTTCCTCGTGTTTCGTCTTATGTTTCATGTAGACCTCTCTCTCTCTCTCTCTCTCTCTCTCTCTCTCTCTCTCTCTCTCTGAATTAAACAAATGTTTGCACGCCTCGGCACATAGTTCTTTGAAGTAGCGGGGACGATCCTCGGCTGTCTTCTTTTATTTACATTCCATTAGCACCGCGTTTATATACACACACACATTGTACGAGGGACGTTTCTCGTGCCACCGTTGATGAAGCATTTTATACGTCTATATGCGTCACCCAGCCGGAATCTTGTGCCATCTTGTATGTCTCCTCTTGTGGGAATGGCCCTGAGGGTTTTTTTGGGGGGAAGGGGGAGTGGGGAGTTGGTGTGCGTATATTCGTACAGTTACGTCGTAAATATGGGTGTGATAAATTTACCAAGGTCGTTTTGTAATGAATGAGGGTTTTTTTCCTTTTTTTTTTTTTTTTTTTGGCAGGTGAGTATTCTCCGTCTTCTACTTAGTCTGACTTTTATGGTCAGCGACTTCCTTGTAGAAAGTAACCTTTAACAGAAATTACCCAGTTTATCTACACACACACACACACACACATGCAGAAAAAAAACGAGGTCTGTTTCATTAGAGATCCTGTTTTCAGTTTTCATTATATAATTATATATATTATATATTATATATATATATAGATTATATATATATATGTATATATATATATATTATATATTATATATTATTATATATACTATAATTAATATATACTATCTATATATAATAATATATTATATATAGATAATATATAATTATATTATATATTATTATATAATTATAGTACCACACACACACACACACATATATATATATATATAATAATATTATATATAATATATATATATATATATATATATATATATATATATATTAACATTATGCCATCCAAGTAACCTTTTAACCGAATTGACCCATTTAACTTACACACACTCACACACACACACACACGACTATTACCTATTTCAGTCTCGTATATATATAAATTATATATATATATATAGATATTATATATAATATAATATATTAATATCATTATATATATCAACATTGCATACATATGCCGCACAAGGACACTGGAGTCACAAGGATAAGTTTACATTCAACCTGTGTTGCAGGGAAGTTCACCTTTTATCATTTGTAGTATACATATATGCCCCGTTCGTCTGGTCAGAAATGAGATTTCGTTATGTATCGCCTGTGTGATGCATTGCTAAGTACATAACAAAACTTTTTATTTATTTATTTATTTATTTTTTTTTTTTGACAGGACTAACGGGGTACAAATGATAAAAGATATCATCTATGTGATGCATTGCTAAGTATAACGCCTCAGTGGCATAATCGGTATGCTCTTGGCCTGCCACCTCGGTGGCCGCGAGTTCGATTCTCGGGCATTCCACTGAGGGGTGAGATATGTGTATTCCTGGTGATAGAAGTTCACTCTCGACGTGGTTCGGAAGTCATGTCAAAAACCGTTGGTCCCGTTGCCGAATAACCACTGGTTCCATGCAACGTAAAAACACCATACAAACAAACATTGCTAAGTATGTTTGGCAACTCAAAGTTGTTTTTTTTTTATTATGATGTCCGGGAGATTTAAATCGCAGCTTGAGTAACGCTGCGCTGAAATGTGATTCACTTCCTTTTTATCATTTTTGTCATCGCTTTATCTTTCATTGGCTCTCGTGCTCATTTGGTCAAGTTTTTTTCCTTATTATCTGAGTGAGAATTTTAGCGCCTCTCTGTTATAGTCTTTTATTTAATTGTCTGCATGATGGCTGAAGCACCATCTGGACAAGGAACAACTTGGTGATGGCATCTATAAGACTTAACGAATTCTTCCTGACCTGAATGAAGGACTCTCTCGCCGAGATGTACGAGTCTGTTGACTTAACCCCCTAATTCTCAGTCTAAGTTGAGGCCTGGTCGCTTTTGTGAATCAGAGATGGGCCAAAATCCCTGAGATATCGGCGCGGAAATCACATTCATACTGTAATATACACCGAGCGAATCGAGTAGATTCAATTCATAATGAATCAGCGCGTTTCGTGATTCGTCTTGATTCGCCGCACAAATTTCAAATGCGATCCGTTCACACCCAGCGAATCGACGCCGATTCGCTTGGTGTCATCGGTGGCACCGAAAGGGGTGCGTCGAATCAAGACGAATCATGAATCGCGTTGTTTCTTCGTTAATTGAATCGATTCGACTCGCTTGATGTAAACGTAGTATTAGGTCATTCATTGTTTTTAATCCCTTTTCGGTACTGAAGACTGTTAAGTCAAGGTCTTAATTTTACTCATAACACTTTAGTTTATGTTGGTAGAAACTGATATGGTCTGTCTAGATTGTGAAATTAATATTCTTGATGATGGCTCTTTTCTTTTTGTTTTAGCCATTCCAGTTTTAAAGATGATGGTTAATCTATCGTCTCATATCCTGTCATTTCAATCTTTTTATTCTCCCTCTGGAGCATGTACAGAGGCATGATTGTTGTAGAGATCGAGTCGAAATAAACGGAATTTTTCCCTGATAAAATGGCACCCCAGAGGAGGCAGAATCATTTGCATAGTGTTTTCCTAGTTCTAGGATGAAGACACCATCGTCATTATTTAAAGTGGTTTTGAAAATGAGCCCAAATATCTGCAGTTGATAGTGATTATCGTTCTCAAGAAATTAATGGAATGAATATTGCATTTAAAATCTGGTTAGAATTATTAAACAGAACTGCAATTTTAGTTCCAGCAGCTCTAGTAGGAATTTTACGAATACACATTTAACATATCTATTCGTGTATAAGTTTATATATATATATATATATATATATATATATATATATATATATATATATATGTGTGTGTGTGTGTGTGTGTGTATACTATATAATTAGAATCTACTGGTCACTTTTTTACCAGATACATATATATATGCAACTGTAATAGCCACAATGCCCTATTAACTTCTTGAATTCTTTGCTCTTATTTTGGATACGCTTGTTACTACAAAGCCTGAAGATCCAAGTTCAAAGAAATTTTTGAAGAAATTGTAATGTCCGGTACCGGGAAACGAACCCAGGTCCCATAATCACTTATCGTTTAATATCCAGTTCCGCTAGTCTGGGAATATCACCGAATATCACCAAAGGGAAATTGTGACTCTGAATGACTCTGTATCTGGAGAGACTTGGCAGTTGCGTGGTTAGGTGGCGCGATGACTGGAAGTCCTTGATGCACAGTGTCGGGAGTTCGAGTCTCTAAGGTGCTGAATCATTTGTGTGGTATATATCAATAGCTTAATATTTGTGTATATAAGATTTCATGGTGATGTAATGAAAATTCATAAATAAAAAACCATGGTATACATATGCATAAACTTATGAGTGAACTTATGTATTGCATTCGTTGACGTAAGCCAGAGCCATACATCTATTTGCAGTAGTCGCGGATAACAATAATACTACTACGCGGTTTCCTCACACTGGGCGTAATTTGTTACACATCATTTCTTGTTGGCGCGACAAATTCCATTTCCGTCGCTATCTTCAATATCCGCAGCATGTAACCAGTTTAGGACAGAACTTATTGTACATCTCTCTCTCTCTCTCTCTCTCTCTCTCTCTCTCTCTCTCTCTCTCTCAGCCTCTGACACATCCATTTGTTGGGTCATAGCACATTCGTCCATGGCACAAAAAATGTTCAATAGAGTGGTATCTTACTCACAAAGAGAGAGAGAGAGAGAGATAGCTTCGTTACGTCTTCATTTGAGAGAGAGAGAGAGAGAGAGAGAGAGAGAGAGAGAGAGAGAGAGAGAGAGAGCTCCGTTTTGTCTTCATTTAAGAGCCGGAAGTGATTCAACTTCAGTTTTCAGTCAAAAAAAAAAAAAAAGTACCGAGATGGCTATTTGTCTATCCGTCCGCACTTTTTCTGTCCGCCCTCAGATCTTTAAAAACTACCGAGGCTAGAGGGCTGCAAATTGGTATGCTGGTCATTCATCCTCTAATCATTAAACGTACCAAGTTGCAGGCCTCTAGCTTCAGCAGTTTTGATTTGATTTAACGTTAAAGTTAACAATGATCATGCGTCTGGCCGTAGGTGCTAACAGCGCCAGCCATCACTTCATTGTACAGAAAACTCGATTCGTTTGCTTTGTTCCACGAAAATTGTAAGCCCGATAATGGGTAAGTTGTTCTGTTGTTAGCTGATTCGTGCTCTTTGATGCCTAACCTTTCGTTTCCAAGGTGTTTAAAGTATTGGTTTTAGTCATTTTTTTAAACTTTTTTTTCCTGAGATGGGTTATGCGAAGACGCACACATTGGAGGAGCCGTTGAATTAACTTACGAAGTCTGCTGACGTTCTTCGTCCTTTTCCTCTTTTTAACTTTTTTGAATGATTTTTTCCTTCCATTTCCTCCTCTTGGACAGTTTACGATGTCTTCAGTGTTTGACGTATTTAAATTATAGTTACATTGTTTTATATTACTATTTCTAACGTGGAATGAGTATTATTTTTTTCCACGAAAAATTGAATACACGCAAATATACATTTTATTTTTATATTGCGTTCTTATTTTCAGAGTTTGACGTATTTGAATTATAGATACATTGTTATATATTACTGCATTTCTAAAATGGAATGAGTATTATTTTTATTTTTTTTTCCACAAAAAATTGAATACACGCAAATATACGTTTTATTTTTATATTGCGTTGTTATTAATTCTCTGTTTTCTGTGTTTGGTTGATTTTATGTTTATTTCTACCGTGTTCATTTGCCTAATATATTTATTTGTATAAACCTTCTGCCGATGGGACTGTGAGCTGAACTTGATACGTGTATAAGTCTAAGTATTCAAAGTAAAATGATACTGAAGATTTGGAGCTTTCGGGAATCTGAAATTTGTAATACAGAGAGCTTTCGGGAATCTGAAAACTGTAGTACAGAGAGCTTTCGGGAATCTGAAATCTGTAGTACAGAGAACTTACAGGAACCTAAAATCTTTAGTACAGAGAGCTTTCGAAATCTTTAAAACTGATTCATGAGCTTTCGGAATCTGAAATCTGTAGTAGCAGAGCAGCTTACGGAATCTGAAATCTGTAGTACAGAGAGCTTACGGGAATCTGAAATCTGTGGTACAGAGAGCTTTCGGGAATCTGAAAACTGTAGTACATAGAGCCTTCGGGAATCTGAAAACTGTAATACAGAGAGATTTCGGGAATCTGAATTCTGTAGAGGAAGCTTTCGGGAATCTGTTCCCCATGAAAAGGGGAATCGAGCAAATTCCCGAAAGCTATGTGTGCAGATATATCTTTAATTATATGTGTATATACGTAACTGTATCTTTTTTATATATATGAAATCGCTCTCTGCCAAGGACATTTCAGAGAAAGGCTGAAATAATGTATTAGGAGATAGCGGCGTGAAATCAAAGAAAACCTTTCTCTCTCTCTCTCTCTCTCTCTCTCTCTCTCTCTCTCTCTCTCTCTCTCTCTCTCTCTCTCTCTCTCTCTCTCTCTGACAAAGAAAATGAATAAGGTGAATATGGTGAATATACTAATTGATGCAATAGGAAAAAGAATGCCTTAAGCATTCAAACTGTGTAAGGTGTGGTATAGTATAGTAGATCCACAAAACCTGATCAGGAAATGTTATGCATGCAACACACCCACGCATCCCTAGTGAGTTGAAGTCCAAGAAAATACGAGTAAGGATACTAGGGTATTTTGCTCAACATATCTCTCATGGATAGACAATGTTATTAAATCAAGACTTAATGTGCAAATAGTAGAGGATGAAGAAGACGAGGAAGAGGAAGAAGAAGAAAACGGAAAAGAAGAAAACAAAACTGAAATGACAGAAAAAAATAATGAAAACAAAGAGCAGAAAAACAGTATGGATGCAGAGATACTCATTGATACTACCTTTGAGGCAATCAAGCAGCATACATACGAAGAAATAAATTACAACACGACAACACAAAATAAAATCCCGAAGAGGCTTTACCCAGATCTGCATACTGATGGGAAAGAGCAAGAAAAAATAGAAAAGAAAGACAAAGTCTGCACCCTTTTGAAAAGAGGGAATTGCAGATTTGGTGAAAGATGTTACTACAAACATCGCAAGGTATGTCACAATTATGAAATCTATGGTAAATGTGCATATCTAGACGGCTATAAGGATGAATGCAGAGATCTACATCCAAAAATATGCAAAAACCTAAAAGAAGGAAATGGATGTAAGTTCAACAAAAATGTAAATATATGAACCCTGTAGCCATGAATAAAAAAATCAATTAAATAATAAAATCCAAAGTAGAAAAGAAACAAATAAAGAAAGGAACAAAGAGCATGAGGTGAAGGAAAAAAACAAGCCATCGCCGCGCTATGGAGTGTCAACAAAGAATTTGCAAGCATCAGCTCCAAGATACTTTGCAAGAGACAAGTACTGTATATACGATGCTAGGGGATGGTGCAGATACGGAGAAAATTGCAGATTCTTACACAAAATGAATAATTATGATGAAGGAAGACCAAATATATTGGAAAAGTTGGATTTTTTAATGTCAGAATTTCTGGAAACGAAGAAAAGAACAACATATCCAGAAATCAGGAAAAAAAAAAGGAAAGAAGAGCACGGGAAAATCCTTATTATTACCCATATTAAATGAAGGAGATAACACGCAAACCATCATAGTGATGAATGCGCAGGGTTTAGTTACGAGTAACTCAAAAAGAAAAATAGAGTTCTT
>NC_087201.1:32864253-32884253 GCF_015104395.2 Macrobrachium nipponense | reverse complement strand
TTCAGAATATCGCTGGAGATCACGAATATACATCACTCGCTGTAACTATTGTTTTACAACAGTCAAGTATTGAAGACAATAACTTTTCCATGAAGTGCCTTAGGCGACTGAGTGGGTACTCGAGCCACATTTTGAAGAGGAAAGAATGGACAAACATTAAACCTCTGCATCACAGAATAATTTTGGGTGCAAGTTAAAATTAACAACAGTTGAGTAAACTGTCGCGCATGAGTGGGTACTTTCAAGACTTTCGTACACTGTAAGCAGTAAATTGCACATTGAGTGCATGCCCCAAGTCTTCCACCCTCAGCATGAAAGGAAGCAGCATTACTAGTGCCTAAGAACTAGTTATCCACGAGGGCCAACTAAAGGAATTCCCCTTTCACAGTACCACCGAGATAGGTACACTGTCTAATGGGTAACCCATCTGAAGTGCTACTCTAAAGAAAGGGGGAGGTAGCAAGCAGCACCTTCCTTAAGCAGTCCAAGAACCCAGATGGTTCCTTTTCATTCACTTCCAAGCAAACCTCATCACCCACTGACACCACAGCCAGTCAAGCTCAGCCAAGGGGCTCCTGAAAGGGGTGTGGTGCCCTCGGTCACAGCAATGCTGGATTTTATGCCTGCCCACAACATGGAAAAACTACCATTTACGTCAGTGTAGTCAGTGAGAAGTTGTATATTCAGGCAGTCTCAGTAGCACCCATTGACGGTTCTGCCTCTCAAGTTGACCTGCCGGCCACAGGTAGAAACGACGCTGCAATCCAGACAAGCATCGGTCTGATTGCCACGTCCCGAGTGCCAGCCAGTACCACTGTAGATGAAAAGACACATTGGACAATCACATGGGTAGAGGATTTCACTAAGTCCCTCCCTACAGTTGAGCTCCAGGTCATGACATCTTGGGGCACTCAGAACCAGTGGAGGCTTTGGCTGCAGCATCACATGACAAGAGCACAGCCAAATTGGAGGGCATGCAACCGTCAACAGAATCACTCACTGTCCCCCTGCTGAATTGGTCAATGGAAGGGGCAGTCCCAGTGCAGTCCCAGCCAAAAAACTTAATCCCTCACAGCAAAAGGAAGTTAACAAGACACAGTACTGCTATAAGGCCCTGTCCACACTAGGGAGCACTGCCCTACGGGCAAACACTGTTCCCATAACTCGTTCCACTATACTGACCGACCGAGTATGCAGACAGAACAATTGTGGTGTCTGGTAAAACTGCTTCAGAAGGGAGAGAAAATATAAACACCTAGAAGTGTCCGACGTGCATGCCCGCTAGTGTGGGCAGGCTATAAGATGTGCAAAATGAAAGGGCACTCCACGAATACTCAGATTAATCCCTTCGTATATGCTAACGCATCACTTCTTTTACCTATCTCCACATATTCCTCCCCACTGCATCTGTAATACAGATATTCATCTTAATGCTCTGAAACCTCTTGTCTTTCATTTGCTTTTGTCTTCCCCACCTTACCTCCATAAAAGAGTGTTGGTTCAACAACCCATTTAGACATTCACAACTTGGCTTTCATAGACACAACTCTTCTTTTTCCAGTCTTTTGCACACACCCTGTTGCCCTGGAAATTCTACTGGTAGGTGACCATCCATTATGTTTACTCACAAATCCTTGTACGAATAAACCAATTCTATTCTTCTACCATCCATATTTACATCACTTGCTCTAAATTCTTGATTCGCATTCACCCTCATAACCTTATTCTTGCTAACAGTAAAATATTTCACTCTCAAGTTTCTCCTGGATCCTGCAGTTTGTTTCCACACAGTATATCCAGAAAACATGTCATTCCATGCCCAGGTCATAACTCTTATCTCCTAAATTTACATATACATCCACTGCCCTTACTCTTCTCTCATTACTCCATCCATTAAGAGACCCCCTGTTTTATAACCGTTTTTATAGTTAACTAGTCACTCTCTGGCCTTTAGATTCTAAAGCACACTACTTCACTTTCGTCATGCAAACTTTACCTCTGTGTCAGCAACTGACCTTCTGTGTCACTCCTCATGGCCTCTCTATCGATTCATAAACTTATTCCAGGTCCAGTGTCACATGCCTTTTTTTCCTTTCATTCTTAAACTTATCACGTAAGTATTTCATTAAAAAAAAAAATCCTCCACACATCTTCTTACTACACCATTTATCGAGACAAACTATACAAACCCATCACACTGACCAACCGGGTTGCAGCATCTCCGTTTTTCAAGCTTCCGTTAATTTTTCTTTCCTCTTTTGCATCATTGCATACACACACACACACACACACACACACACACACCCGTGTAGTATACGTATATATATTATATAAATAAATTCTTCTGTTAAAACAGGATACGTCTCAAGTATAGAAGGCCCATTAAAACACTCTGGTTACTATATTTCTGTGGACTAACTTTCACCCTTATCACAGCTTGATAAGGGTAGAAGTTAGTCCATCGAAATATAGTCCTTAGCTTTAAACCAGTGTTTTAATGGGCCTTTTATACTTAGGATGTAATCTATATATATATATATATATATATATATATATATAATATAGATTACATCCTAAGTATAAAAGGCCCATTAGGTTTAAAGGCATAAAACACTATATATATATATATATATATATATATATATATATATCTATATATATATATATGTGTGTGGGTGTGTGTGTGTGTGTGTGTGTGTGTGTGTGTGTGTATTACCAATGATATCAGGTATATGTCCAAAATGTTTTAACATTTAATTAGCTAGCATTGAAGAATGAGGTTACCAGCACGTAAGCTATTATTATTATCTAACAAGGCTTTCACGGTCCTTACCTTACTGATGATTTTATATATGATTGCGGTTAAACTGTTTAAATCAGTGGGATTTATAAAAAATGTTTGTTGGGCTAACATTTAGGTTGTTTACCTTTTATTACAGAAAATGAACACCCTCACTACTGCCATATGTAGCCTTATGGCTGTGAGCTGGAACCACTTTGAACTGGAACCACTTTGAACTGAAACCATTTTGAACTGAAACCATTTTGAACTGAAACCATTTGAACTGGAACCATTTTGAACTGGAACCATTTTGAACTGGAACCATTTTGAACCGGAACCATTTTGAACTGGAACCATTTTGAACCGGAACCATTTTGAACTGGAACTATTTTGAACTGGAACCACTTTGAACTGGAACCATTCTGAATTGGAATCACTTTGAATTGGAACCATTTTGAACTGGAACTACTTTGAACTGGAACCATTCTGCATTGGAATCACTTTGAATTGGAACCATTTTGAACTGGAACTACTTTGAAATGGAACCAATTTGAAATGGAACCAATTTGAACTGGAGCCGTTTTGAAATGGAACCAATATGAACTGGAACCAATTTGAACTGGAACCGATTTGAACTGGAACCAATTTGAACTGGAACCGATTTGAACTGGAACCAATTTGAACAGGAACCATTTCGGAAGTTGGGCTCCGTCCAACATATGAAGGAGTACTCTTATTGCGAGCTGCCATTTTTTTTTAGGTTTTTTATGTATAGAAGATGGCCCTGTCTAGCATCGTGTGATAGACCTGAACCCTTGTACGAAGTCCGTGTGGAAATGTTGCAAAATACACCCACAAGTGTTCGAGGAAATTGAAAAAAATGGCAGAAATAAAGTTTAAGTAGGTTGTACGTCTCTCTGGGAGAAGGAATGTCATGAGTGAACAATATGTCAAATAGGTTTTCTTTTATGCTTGGCGAAGGATGTGAGATGTCACAGGTCATTTCATGCCCTTGTCTGCCAGTGGATGCTGGTGACAAGAAGAGGAAGAGGAAGAAAGGAAAATCCGAAAAGAAAGAACAAGAGAAGAGTAAGATGCGATATGTTCGGCCCTTACAGGAGAAATTCAGTCTTGTCCTCGGTGGAGAGAAGCAGTCTTTAAATTATTTCTCTAAAATAAGTCAAAGAGACATTTTAGTACATCATTGTTAAAATGATTTTTTTCTGATTTTTATGATGTTTTCGTTGACTTTTTTTTCCCGCGGCCGCACCGTGAAGAATCAGAGGAATTTATTTCTGGTGATTAGAAATTCATTTCTCGATGTATTGTGACTCGGATCCTACAATAAGCCATAGGTCCCGTTGCTAAGAAACCAATGAGTTCCTAGCCACGTGAAAAAAATCTAATCCTTCGGGCCAGCCATAGGAGGGCTATTAATCAGCTCAGTGGTCTGGTTAAACTAAGATAGACTTAGGTACATTCGGGAAAATAAGACGGGGGTAGGCGTCCTCGTTAGGTATAGGAATTATAATCATCCCAGGGTCCATGAAACTACGTCTAGAGTAAGTCGCGTGTTTCCTGGAGAAATTTAGATTTATGTATTTATTAGGGTCACCTTCCGCACAACTGCATCACACTTTGTTTTGGTTGTGATGTGGTGGAGGGCTTCGTTAAAAATGTACTACCCATGTTACATGCTTGCATCTCTCATTGCACCAAACCCCATTGTTGTTCGTTCTACTTCAGCTCTTGAAGCAGCTCCCTCGATCCAACAAATGTGTTCTTCAAGTCTCAGTTTCGAAAGCGGGTTTTTGTGCCCTGAGCTCCCAGACCGGAGCTGTGTTCTCAGACGAAATGGTCGGTTGCGGACGTTGTTCTTGGACGCTGCTCACAGTCGAAGAATGGGATAGATGCTGAATGTTTTCATTTCGAATTTTGGTTTGAAACCACCTTTAAGGTGATTGATATGCAATTTGCATCACTAAGAATATATAGTATATATAGCTAAAGTATGCGCATACGTATAGATTTGTATGTATGTATACAATATATATTTTGTGTGTGTATGTGCGAGCGCTCTTGTGTGTATGTAGACTAGTTAGAGGGAGAGAACGAGAACATCATTCAAGAAGAGATATTCATAGTAATAGCTTTATAAGTCCGCTAAATGACAAGCCAGGGCCGAAAAGGTCACGCGTGACGACAACTCCGATATAAATACCAAAGTTGACGAATAAAAAAAGTTTCGGAATAAACAACCACGTTGGAGGCGGCAGCAGCAGCAGTACTCAAAATAGGCATTTTTTTTTTTTTACGAGAGTTTTGTATAATGATTACGTAAGCAGAATCATGCCGCAACGGGGCTTGTGCCGTCAGTACCCCAACGTGTTGCACTGTAGGCATTACTTAAGGTTCCTTGCAGCGTGACTTCGTCCCCCTAGCTGCAACAACCGCGTTTCATTCCTTTTACTGTACCTCCGTTCATATTCTCCCATCTTACTTTCCCACCGTCTCCTAACAATTCCCAGCGCTTGGCCTCTGTCCTGAAGTCTGTATTCCATTCAATTCCAAGGAAAGTTACTGAAATACACAACGGCTCATTCCCAGTGCTCGGCCTTTTGATCTGAATTCTATATTCAATTCTATTCAAAGAAACGTTACTTAAATGGACATGCCAGTATATTGGCACATATTCGTCTATAACCACACTTGGACCTCCTCTTTTTATTGAAGAAGTAAGGGAGCTGTGGAGGAGGTCGGTCTCGATCGAGGCGAAAGAGGAGCAGAATGACGAAGCAAACATCCACAAAAAGCCTCTTCCGGTAACAGTCTGAGACGAGCCCTTCCTTCTCCGCCTCCATCTTCCCCTCGTTCTTTTTGACCGGCTCTGTAATCCCCAAATCACATACCACTGGCAGAGCTCTCTCTCTCTCTCTCTCTCTCTCTCTCTCTCTCTCTCTCTCTCTCTATCAAGAACGTGAAGCTTGTATTTCCTTACTTCTAGCTTGCTCGGGGAGTAAGTCTACAAAGTACTTTGTTCTTCTTCTTGTTAGGGGGCGCAGGAAAGGTCTATCTATGGAAGAGCATAAAAAGGTCCGGAAAAGGTGTTTCGCGTCGAGTTAAAGGTACAGGAATTTTAGGATAGGGTGTTTATGGTTTATTCATTAGAATGTATTTAAACAAACAAATATTGTGAATGTTAAACAGTACAGAACAATTATATTTCTAGTAAGACAGAGTATTTATTTTAATTTTCGTTGGTAAAATAAGGCTTTATTTGGCCGTAGATTTTAGCAAGCTTCCCGAATAAGGTAGAGGTTGGATCGCGCCTTGTTTTCTTTTCGGTTGGGTTACTGAGGGGACAAAGGGAGAGGATGGAATTGAGAAGTAATACAATTGGTCGTTAGTCGGCCACTTCGGCTTAATTGCCTGGAATAACGCTATGTCTCGGCCATCCTTTTGTCTGGTGTTGCTGACAGTCTTAATGGCCAGCCCATATTGAGTTTCCAGACTGCTGGAAAGAAGCCACGATTTCTCTAGCAAGACGTTTTGGAAATCCGAAAACCGAAAAGCCGAGGTCGAGCTGTCATAGCACATGCCGAAAAGGATAAACAAAAGACCCCGAGTCATGGCGAGCTCGGGAGAGTAGTAGCTGCAGTCGGCGATGCGACGTCGTCGCCATCTTGGTTCTCGGAGAAAACGAATCTCGGAATTGGAAAGCTTTCCTGGGAAAGTGTGGCACGAGACGAGAAATGATGAATAGAGTTGATTGTTTGGGTGTTATTACTCGTGGAGAGTTGAGCGAATGAGGATAACGGGGAGTCGCAACAGATGCGGAAGAATGCTTCGAGGGTAGGCAATGAAGGAGGCTGACTGAGTAACTGGGTCAGAAGAAGGGAGAACAGAAATGCAATTCATTATCCGCTTGAATGACCGCGAGGTTTGTAGTAGAGAGGCGGCGGAAGCGAACTCTGAGGGAATAAGGTTAAGAAGTTGAAATGTCATTTCAACTTAGGCCAATATTAATGATGAAAGACAAACAGGCTTCTCTATTCTGATTCTTTGGTTTGGAAAAAACGTGAAAATGTGGCATTTTCTAAGTAGGATCATATTAAAAAAGTGAAGATTTGGCATTTTCTAAGTAGGATCATATAAAAAATGTGAAAATTTGGCATTTTCTAAGTAGGATCATTTTAAAAATGTGAAGATTTGTCATTTTCTAAGTAGGATCATATTAAAAATGTGAAGATTTGGCATTTTCTAAGTAGGATTATACTAAAAATGAAATATTAAGAGGAAGAAGGGACATTCTGTCGGAAGAAAAAATGTCAAGCTTCCACTGTTATCAGCTCACACGAAGCTGACAACTACTAAGCTACTTAAATCACCTTCGCCAAGAAGGTCATTACTTTTGGTTTGTTTATTTGTTTGTCTGTCAGCAGGATCATGGCCATAGTAGTGTCGATTCCAATGAAGATGATACCAAACGGAAGATCCACTGACGAGCAACAATAAGCGTAGCGTCTAGGAATGGAAATGGAATACAGAAGATAAGCCAACTGCCAAGCGCTGGGGCCTACGAGGTCATTGCGCGCTGAAAGGGACATTAAGAGTAGAAAGGTTTGAAAGGTGTAACAGGAGGAAAACCTCAAAGTAGGTGCAGTATGAGAGGGTGGACAGCAGGATGGAAGAAAGAGAATATGAATGGAGGTACAGTAAAAGGAATAAAAGGGCTTGCAGCTAGGGGGGGCGAAGGGACTCTGTAAAGGACCTTATTCCCTACAGCGCACAGCGTGAGGTGCAGTGATGGCACTACCCCTCTGCGGGGTGTAACATTAGGGAGAAAAGGACCTCTTTCAAGAAGTCTTGACTTGGAAGTTGTGTCATATATATATATATATATATAATATATATATATATATATATATATATATATATATATATATAGTATATATATATTATATATATTATCTATATATATATATATATATATATATATAATATATATATATAGTATATAGTATATATATATACATTATATATTATATATATATATATATATATATATATATACATATATATGTATATATATAGATTATATATATATAATATATATAGATATACTATATATATATATATATATATATACTATAGAGATATATATGGATATATATATATATATATATATATATATATAAATATATACTATATATATATATATATAATATATATATATATATTATATGTATATATATATACGTATAAATTAATTACTATAAGCAAAAGGGAGAAGTTGCAATGGCATTAAAAATAGTATGATTTATTTTTTGTATCGTTAGATCTCCGGTATAACAAATAGCCAGCAACATTATTTGCCTTGAGGAATATGTATCACTTTAGGGATTACCTGAGGAGCCACTGTCACCATAATAAATACTGACCTTTTAATTTATAAATATATGAAATAATAGCTAAAGAAGTTATTCTATGCTTTGTTTTATATTTCGTAATATGTTAATTGTCGTATAATCGTTTTTTTTACACACGCACACACAAAGGTGACCCCATTTCCCCTTCCATTTTTAGTGTGAATTTATGAGCAGACACCAGAGCAGAAGTAGTCAGCCTTTGCCACAGGTGTTAAAGTAGATTTACATTATGTATATCAGTGCTATGTTTGCTGTTTAGTACGTAGTTTCTCCCTCTCAGCAGCGTATGTCTGGTTACGTTTGATGTCTGTGCTACATTTGGGACAACGTATATCTGTGCATCGCTTTAGTCAACCTAAGTGCACTTGAAGACGATATATGAAATACATGCGAGCTTCATATCATTTCCTATGTACCATTATCAGCAGTAAGTAAGACAACATAAAATAGATAAAAGAACACCTTGAAGATAAGCTTAGTAGTTACGTTTTTAGTTAGTATATCTTGGCAAACGACGATCTAATCATTTATATATTATTATAACAGTAAAAGTAGAGTCGTGGGCCAATAACCTTTGGATCCCAGATCTAAAATGTCCAGTGTGCCTGACGCACCTAATCAGGAAGGATTAGAGCTGGCTGGTTCTCCCGCGCTGTGTTTGCTCCCTTCCAAATCAGAGGCGCTGAGTGGAGGCCCGTGATGGAACAGGGTTAGAAAAAGAAAAAGGAAAGGAAGTGGGAAAACACAGAGAGAGAGAGAGAGAGAGAGAGAGGGGCCAAGATTCATCAACTTTTAAGAATCGATAGTTTTGTTTTGGACGAAATGTTAGGAAAGGATTTTGACAAGTACGACGACAACTATCCAACCCCCCACCACTCTCTCTCTCTCTCTCTCTCTCTCTCTCTCTCTCTCTCTCTCTGACCCCAATTACACGCGAGGGTAGGTATTTGACGGTGATACGTAGCTGAAAGAAGTTTGGATTTAACTTTTTAATTGGCCCATATACGTAATCTGGTTTTCTCGATGTAGGCGATAGTTCTTTCCACGAGGAATGACTAATGTGGAAACGTGGAAGTAGTAGAGTCAACGTTTGATTATGGGGTCGTCAGCAGTTGCCCCTTGCTGTCATACTTGTACGGTAGATTCATATGGCTTTGGAAATTGTGCCTTTTATATATATATATATATATATATATATATATATATATATATATATATATATATATATATATATATATATATGATATATATATATATATATATTATGTATATATATATATAGTATATTGATATATATATATATATATATATCTTGTTTATATGACCGTTCCCTCAGATTGCATAAAAGTATTTGGTAAAATTGCCTTCAAAATTTTTCTAATTTCCTGAAAGACTCTGTCACGCTGATGTTTTTGTTAAAAGAGCTTTAATTACTGAGATATCTCAGTCGTTATTTTCTTTTCATATATATATATATATATATATATATATATATATATATATATATATATATATATGCACACACACATTGCCTCTTGTGTAATATGTACCGTACCCTCAGTTACTTCATTAATGTATATATACAGGGTGTTTCGAAATTAGAGCCCCCGCCCCCTCTACAGCATAAACTAATATTGATATGGACAAAAACAGGTATTTATTTAAATTTCTCCCTGAGTATTTAAAATTTTGTGTGGTCTCCATCTGCCTGTGCCACAGCATGCATTCTTGAAGGGTATGATTTGAGCAAATCGCAAAAAAGCCGAGACTCAAACTCCATTTCCCTGAGCACTTTGGTCACCTCTCTTCGCAGGTTGTGGAGGCTTGGTATACCGTCATAGTTCACTATGCGTGCTTCAACATGATCCCTTAAGATACTACCAATGTTTTCACACACGTTAAGGTCAGGGGAGCTACCTGGAAATTCACTCGATGAGAAGAAATCAATACCACTGTTTCGAAGCAGCTCCAGCGTCTGAAGAGCCTTGAAACATAGTGCCTTATCATGCAAAAATGTGACTTCTCCAACAGATAACACATTTTCAAGACCTTTGAGGAAAGGAAATACTCCACCAGTAAGCACAGTTTCTCTGAAGTATTCCCCTTTCCATGACTGTCCTTTTTCCTTGATGATCCACATTAACCGTTTCGCTGTGAAACAGAGAAAAATTCCCAAACTTTCAGGAAATTCCACAACTTGGCGATAGCGCACATCATCGCTGATATCCAACTTTGCAGCCCAAATGATGTCATTTTTATGATTTGGCTTCCTGACTGTGTAAATGAAGAATTCATCTGATGCGGCAACATGGAGAAAGTCAGCTTCATCCCAATCTTTAAGAAATGAACCACAAAACCATGCACGGTCTTCTCTCTGTTGTGTGTTGGGCTTGCTGATAACATGAAAAGGCTTGATACCAGATTTTTTCTAGTTCAAGCGCCAATTTACATAAAGACTTTCTTGGTCTACCCACTGCCTCAGCTATGATGTCTTTTGACTCCTGAGAAAGGACTTCAGACCTTCCAAGATTCTTACTCTTTTTCGCGATGACAGTCATATGGATTTTTTATCTAGTTTCTTTTAACAAAGGATTCATCTCTTTTAATGTATTTAGCTATCCAGGAACGCGAAATGAAGGATGCGCCAGCATCCCTGGCCTCTCTGAAAGTTATAGCACGGATTCAGTTAATCCATCTGGTTTCCTCTGAGTCGTTAGCCATGGCTGTACTAACTCCGTCACTCAGTCTGAAAATACAAGAAATTTAAAATGAAAAATAGCTTAATAGAAACTTAAGATAATGTACTTGGAGATACGCTATAGCAGGAAACTTCATATCTTTTCATTTGTTCTGTGGATGGTGGGGGGGCCTCTAATTTCGAAACGCAGCCAGTATATATATATATATATATTATATATATATATATATATATATATGATATATATATATTATATATATATATATATATGTATATACATATGTATATATTATTTATTGTATATATATATATATATATATATATATATATATATATATATATATATATACACACACACAAAGGTGTGCAATTCCGTCTGTATGTAAATGAATTTATCGCTGACTTTTCTCCCTGTAATATCAGCGATACAACTTGGGCCATTGGTAAATGAGTCGGTAATGGGTTGTAGATCCCTTGGAGCATGAACTGCAAAGATATTTCAAGAGGCTCTTCCTTTAAGGAGCCCTCAAGTTCTAAAATGTTACCATTTTAGGACTTGAAGACGTTGGAACGATATATTTTATCCGTAACTGGTCTTGGATATGGAGTTAGTATGACCATGCTCTTCATTTTAATTGCAAAACTTCAGTGGAGACGGTAAACTATTAGGTGTAACGAATGTGATACAGGAAAGAAAAAAAAAGTGTCTTGAATTTGTAGGAGACAAAGATAATGCGGCATCGAGCAGAAAGCAAGGCGTAATCCGACCTCTCAGCTTACTGGGGGGGGGGGGGGGGGGGTGGCTAAAATCGAAGGTCTAATATCGCGTTGTTTCACCAACGGAAATTAAAATATATGCGTTATATTTTATTAAAAATAGTTGTTCTATACTGTTTTAACATTCACATTATTTATTTTTTACATTTCCATTCTAATAAATAAATCATAAATATCCTATCTTAAAATTCCTTTATCTTTAACTCGACGCGAAACACCTTTTTCAGACATTTTTAGGCTTTTCCGCCCTCCCGCCAATATAAACAACAATAACAACAACAAAGAAATTTGTAGGGTTACCCCCCGAGTAAGTGATAACTGTTTGTGGTAAGGGAAGGGATTCCCCCCCCCCCCCCCTCCCCCTTTGTTGTATTATGAAAAGTGTAGAGACATGTGACAGACTGTGCATGTGCAAATCCTTGTGGGTAAATTGAGGGTATAACACAGATAAGATGATATGCAAATACTTCACCGACCGAAAATTAAATGCATAGTTTCTAGGTGTATCAGAATTTGGCACTTGCTTATTTTCACAATTAAATGCCATGCTATTATTAAAGTAGTTTAGACATTATATAGCTAGATTGGGGAAACCCTAGATGTTTTCTGATAGTTAGTGAAACGTGTAGCTTGAGAGTGGAAGAAAACGTTATGTGAGAGGCAGATGTTGGCTTTGAATGAGCTTTGAACTTAAATGGCGTTACTTCTTGCCCACTTTAGAAAAGGAGATGGGCATTTGTGATGGCTGACTTGTTTGTGGACTTAGTGTTAGGGAAAGAGAGGCCATAACTGTCAGTTTTGGAGCGGCCGAACTGCATCCAAAACCTGGGTCTTGTCTCGTGTATTGTAAACATGTGGCACAAAAACTGTTTGAGATACTTGGAGGGAGAAACTGGTGAGTAAAGCTGTTTGGTTATATTAGACTGTAGCGTAGATGGAAAAATAATTGGTGAATATAATAGTGAGAATAGTATAGGTTGAAAGTGCAAGCGATCATTTTTTCGTTGAAGCAGAAGTGAAAGTGGAAGGTACTGCCAGTTGCAGGGGAGGGCACAGGACGTGTTGCAAATGTACTGAAGACAATTTAGTTTCTTTGGGAAGGAAGTGAGTAGGTTAATGAAACGTAGATTAGTCTTAATGATGTAGATTTGCTGTCAGACGATGGGGCATCTTTAAGGCTGGCGATAGTTTTAGTGAGGGAAATAGTGAATACTTACTTCCATGGAGATATACAGCAATGAAAGGACTTGGTGGGATAATCAGTTGGTACTTTTACTATGAATGTACGTATTTTTTTTTTCCTTTTTTACCAGACGAATGTAATGTTACGATATTATACTTGTTTCTCCTTTCTGTTACTGTGATTAGGTCTGGAAATAAAGGCGAAAGCTCAGGGCCTACGATCTTTCCTCAAACATCTACATGCGAGAGCTGCTTGCATTTTTATATGCCACGGGACCAATGTGGTATTGGATGCAGGCAAGTAACAAGAATGAGATCGTTTGAAGATGTATGCCGGTAAGGCTAGAGGGTCACTTTGCGATTAGTAAGTTAGTGGAAAATTAGTCCAGCTGAGGATAAACTGAAAGAGAATTTAATTGCGAGCATGAACTTTGAAAGCGCCTCAGTGGCGTGTTTGGTATGGTCTTGGCCTGCCACCTCGATGACCGCGAGTTCAATTCTCGGGCATATCCAGTGAGGTGTGAGAGATGTGTAGTATTTCTGGTGATAGAAGTTCACTCTCGACGTGGTTCGGAAGTCATGTAAAAAGCCGTTGGTCCCTTTGCTGAATAACCACTGGTTCCATGCAACTTTGCGTAGAGAATGGTGGTGGTGCTTCTGAGGGATGAAAAGGTTAATGTGGAAATGAGCCTTAAAGTAGATGATTCAAATGAGAGATGATGCCGATGATGACGAGAGAAATTCTATGATGTGTTTAAGGAATGAGTACTTTGAGATGTTGACTGTAGATCAGTGGTTCCCAACCTTCTTTTGGGCCAACCCCCCCCCCCCCCCTCCTAATCTCATCTAAAGTCCTGAATCATCCGGTGGTGATATACTATAAGTCAAGTATAATTTAGTATAACCAGACCACTGAGCTGATGAACAGCTCTCCTAGGGTTGGCCCGAAAGATCGGATATTTTCGTACGTGGCTAGGAACCAATTGGCTACCTAGCAAAGGGACCCACAGCTTATTGTGGGATCCGAACCACCTTATAAGGTATCGAGAAATGAATTTCTAATCACCAGAAACAAATTCCTCTGATTCCACGCCGGCAGAGCGGGAAATCGAACTCGTGAGTACCGAATCGGTAGGTGAGCACGTAAGCCACTCATCCAACGAGGAATTGGTTAAGTTATATACAATAACTCTAATAGTCACGTAGAGGAAGCCTTGAAAGGCTATGGACTTGGTTTATGTATTCTCGAACTGGGCTCTTTTAATATCAAATGAACCCCCTAGTCGGCCCACTTTGGGAGCCACTGCGTGTAGATGATGATGAATAAGAGTTGCATTTAGATTCTGCCACTCATGTCTCAGTTACTGTCAATTGGAGAGTGTTTATGGAACTGACTGTGGCTAATATAAAAATATAGAGACAGGGAAGGGGCCATAGAGCATCTCCACAGTATCCACCACCTGATACTGTTCACACCTTACCACTCTAGGCCCTGTCAACAGATACCATTCACACCTTACCACTCTAGGCCCAATCCACAGATACCATTCACACCTTAGCACTTTAGCGGCCTGTCCAACAGATTACCAGATTCACAAACTCCTTACCACACTTCGAGGCCCTGGTCCACGTATTACCGATTACTTCCCCAAACACCCCCAGTTTCACCACCCTTACCACTGGCCTAGGGCCCTTTCCACAGATTACCCCCGTTCACAAAACCTCTTAGCACTCTTTAAGGACCCTGCCACAAGAGACGTTCACACCTTAGCCTTAGCACTTTAGGCCCTGTCCACAGATACCGTTCCCACCTTACCACTCTAGGCTCTGTCCACAGATACCGTTCACACCTTACCACTCTAGGCTCTGTCCACCAGATGAAAGTTCGCACCTTGCCACTGGCCTGCCACCAGGATTACCGTCACCACCTTTACCGACTCTAGGCTCTGTCCACCAGATACCTCGACCCACCATTACCACTCTTTTAAGGACCCCTGTACCACAGGATACCGTTCAACACCATCTAAGCCCACTCTAGGCCACCTGGTCCCCAACTAGGATTACCGTTCCCAACCTTAAGCCACTCCTTTAGGGCCCATGATCCACAGATACCCATTTTCCCACCTTACCTACTCTTCAGGCCTTAATGTCCAACAGAGTACCATTCCACACCTTAAGCACTCAGGGCCCTGTCCACCCAGATAATCCGTTCCCAACCTTACCATTCTTAGAGGCCCTTGTCCACGGATACGTTCACACCTTAGCACTCTAGGCCCTGTCCACAGATACCGTTCCCACCTTACCACTCTAGGCCCTGTCCACAGATACCATTCACCATTCCTTAGCAACCATCTAGGCCCTTGTCCCACAGATACCTGTTCACACAGCACAACTCTTTAGGCCCTTGTCCAACAGATAACCGTTCCCATAACCTACCAACTCTAGGCCCTTTTGCCACAGATACAGTTCACCACAGCACACTCTAGGCCCTGTTCCACCAGATAACCGTTCAAAATCCACTTTAGGCCGGCCTGTCCACAAGGATACCGTTCTTACCACCATCACCACTCTAAGGCCCTGCGTCCACATATTACCGTTCCCACCTTGACCACTTTAGGCCCTGTACACAGATACCATTTCACCCAACCATCACCACTTCTAGGCACTGTCCACAAGGATACCGTTCACAACATCACCACTCTAGGCCCTGTCCACAGATTACCGTTCCCACCATTACCACTCTTTAGGCCCTTGTCCACAGATCCAATTCCCACCTTACCGACCACCTTACCAATTAGGGCCGGCCCTGTCCACAGATACCGTTCACAACCATTCACCACTTATAGGCCCTGGTCCACAGATACCGTTCCCACACCTTACCACTTTCCAGGTGGCCCTGTCCAACAGATACCGTTCCCACCTTACCACTCTTTAGGGCCCTGTCCACAGCTACTGTTCCATTCCCCACCTTACCACTCTAGGCACCTGTACCACAGATTTACGTTCCCACCACTTACCACTCTTTAGGCCCTGTCCACAGATACTATTTCACCCAACATTACCACTGCTAGGCCTGTACACAGATTACCGTTCACAACATCACCACTCTAGGCCCATGTCCCACAGATACCGATTAATTCAAAACCATTCACCACTCCTAGGCCCCTAGTCCACAGATAACCGTTCCCACCTTACCCTTACCCTTACTAGGTCCCTGTCCACAGATACTGTTTCACCCACCTTACCACTCTTTAGGCCCTGTCCACAGATACCGTGTTCACACAATCACCACGATAGGCCCTGTCCACAGAGACCGGTTCACCCACATTACCCACTTTCTAGGCCCCTGTCCACAGATTTACCCATTCCCACCTTACCACTACTAAGGCCCTGTCACACCAAAGATTACCGTTTCACACCATTACCCACTCTTAGGCCCATCGTCCACAGATACCGTTCACACCATTACCACTCTAGGCCTATGTCCACAGATAACCAGTTCCCTTAAAACACCTTTACCAACTCTTTAGGCCCTGGTCCACAGATACCATTCCCACCCTTACCACTCGAGGCCCCTGTCCACAGCTTTACCGTTTCACCACCTTTACCCACACTAAGGCCCATGTCCACAGATACCGTTCACACAAGTTACCCACTGTAAGGGCCTGTTCCACCAGATGCCATTCCCACCTTACAAAGGCCCTTAGGCCCTTAGTCCACCCAGATACCGTTTCACAAACCTTCACCACTTCTAAGGCCATGTCCCACAGATACCGTTCACACCATTACCCACTCTAGGCCCTTGTCCACAGATTACGTTCACACATTACCACTCTAGGCACTGTCCACAGTACCGTTTCCCACATTACCACTTTAGGCCCTGTTCCACAGATACTGTTCAACCTTACCCACTCTAAGGGCCCTGTCCTACAGAACTAACCGTTCACACATTACCAACTCTAGGCCCTGTCCACAGATTACCGTTCAACCTTACCTACCACCTTTAGGGCCCTGCTCCACCACAGATTACCAGTTCCCCCACCTTACCACTCTAGGCCCCTGTCCACCACAGAAACCGTCCACCACTATTCACCACTCTAGGCCCTGTCCACAGAATTACCGTTCACACATTCACCACTCTTAGGCCCAAGTCCACAGATAGATTTCCGTTCACACCATTCCACCACTCTAGGCCGATGTCCCACAGATACCATTCCCACCGTTACCACTTTAGGCCCTGTCCACAGGCCCTATGTTAACACCTTACCACTCCTAGGCTCCTATCCACCACGATACCTTCACAAAACCTTACCACTCTAGGCCCTGTCCACGAGATACCGTTCACACATACAACCAATCCTAGGCCCTGTTCCACAGATACCCATTCCCCACCACCTTAAAACCACTTAGGCCCTTGTCCACAGAATACCGTTCACACATCACCCACTCTAGGGCCCTGTCCACCACAAGAACCGTCTTCAACAATCACCACTCTAGGCCCTGTACACCAGATACCGTTGCACACATCACCACCTAGGCCCTGTCCAACAGTACCGTTCCCACCCATCACCATCTTTAGGCCCTGTCCACAGATACCTGTTCATTCCACCTTACCACTTCTTTAGGCCCTTGTCCACCAGATTACCTGTCCAAAACACCTTACCACTATGGCCCTGTCCACAGAATACCGTTCACACATTACCACTCTATGGCCCTGTCCACAGATTACCATTCCCACCTTACCAACTCTAGGCCCCTGTCCACCACAGGATACCGCCGTTCACACATCACCACTCTAGGGCCCTTGTCCACAGATTACCGTTCCACACCTTACCACTTTAGGCCGTGTCCACCCAGATACTGTTCACACCTTACCACTCTAGGCCCATGTCCACAAAGATAACCGTTCACACATCACCACTCTAGGCCCTGTACCACAGAGTTGAACCGTATTCCCCACCTTACCAACTCTTTTAGGCCCTTGTCCACAGATACCGTTCACACCAATTCACCACCGTAGGCCCGTCCACAGGATACCCGTTCCCACCTTAACCACTTTAGGCCCTGTACCACCAGATACTGTTTCACACCTTACCGGACTCTAGGGCCATGTCCCACAGATACCTGTTCCACCACATTCACCACTCTAGGCCCTTTCCACCAAAGAACCATCCGTTCCCACTCCTTGACCACTCGAGGCCCTGTCCACAGATTACCGTTTCACAACATCACCACCTAGGCCCTGTCCACAGAATACCTGTTTCACCACCATTCACCACTCTAGGCTCCCTGGTCCACCCAGTATACCGTTTCCACACAATCACCACCTCCTAGGCCCTGTCCACAGATAACCGTTCCACCATCCTTACCCCACTCTAGGGCCCTGTCCACAGATACCGTTCCATCACCATTACCCCACTTTAGGCCCTGTCCACAGAACCATCCCACCTACCACTTCTAGGCCCGTCACCAGATACCGTTCCCACCCTACCCTTTAGGCCCTGTCCACAAGATACCGTTCACCCACCATTACCACTATTTAGGCCCTGTCCACAGAATTACCATTCCAAACCATTCACCATCTTAGGCCCTGTCCACAGGATTACCGTTCCCACCCCAATAACCACTCTAGGCCACCCTGTCCACAGATTACCTGTTGCACCCACCTTAACCACTCTTTAGGCCTGTACCAAGAAGATACCGTTTCATACCACATTACCACTCTAGGCCCTGTTCCACAGATACCATTCCCCACCTTACCACTCTAGGCCCTGTCCCACAGATAACCAAGTTCACACATTACACCAATCTAGGCCCTGTCCACAGATACCTATTCACACCTTAGACCACTCTAGGCCCTATGTCCACAGGAGAACCGTTCAACCCTTACCACTTTTAGGCCCTGTCCATCCAGATACGTTCAACATTAACCACTTAGGCCATGTCCACAGATACCGTTCCCACCTTACCACTTTAGCTAGGGCCCTGTCCACAGATACTGTTCACAAACCTTTACCACCACTCTAGGCCCTGTCCACAGATACCGTTCACACATTACCACTCTAGGCCCTGTCCACAGATACCATTCCCACCTTACCACTCTAGGCCCTGTCCACAGATACCGTTCACACATTACCACTCTAGGCCCTGTCCCCAGGATAATGTTCCCACACCTGACCACTCTAGGCTCTTCCAACAGATTACCGTTCCCACCTTACCTAACTTTAGGGCCCTCGTCCACAGAATACCGTTCAAATCACCACTTCTAGCCTGCCACAGATACGTTCCACCTTACCACTCTAGGCCCTGTCCACAGATACTGTTCACACCTTACCACTCTAGGCCCTGTCCACAGATTACCGGTCACACATACCACTCTAGGCCTGTCACACAGAACCATTCCCACTTACCACTCCTAGGCCCTGTCCACAGATACCGTTCCCACCTTACCACTTTAGGCCCTGTCCACAGATACCGTTCCCACCTTACCACTTTAGGCCCTGTCCACACGATTACCGTTCACACATTCAACCACTCTAGGCCCGTCACAGATAACCGTTCCACCTTACACTCTTAGGCCTGTCCACAGATACTGTTCACACCTTACCACTCTAGGCCCTGTCCACAGATACCGTTCACACATTACCACTCTAGGCCCTGTCCACAGATACCGTTCACACCTTACCACTCTAGGCCCTGTCCACAGATACCGTTCACACATCACCACTCTAGGCCCTGTCCACAGATACTGTTCACACCTTACCACTCTAGGCTCTGTCCACAGATACCGTTCACACCTTACCACTCTAGGCCCTGTCCACAGATACCGTTCACACATTACCACTCTAGGCCCTGTCCACAGATACCGTTCCCACCTTACCACTCTAGGCCCTGTCCACAGATACTGTTCACACCTTACCACTCTAGGCTAATGTCCACGACGCGATACCGTTCACCACTTACCACTCTAGGCCTGTCCACAGATACCATTCCCACCTTACCACTCTTAGGCCACTGTTCCACAGATACCGTTTAACCATCCACCACTCTAGGCCCTGTCCACAGATACTGTTCACACCTTACCACTCTAGGCCCTGTCCACAGATACCGTTCCCACCTTACCACTCTAGGC
>NC_087201.1:32849253-32859253 GCF_015104395.2 Macrobrachium nipponense | reverse complement strand
TGTGGCGCCACAGAGTGGCTCGTGTACTCAAATTCCCATGTAAGTTCTGCAAAGGGAAATCTACAGGCAGTCTATCTCCTGTTGCGTTTTCTAATTTATTTTATCACATTATTGCGTTCTTACTCTTGATGGGGCATTCAGCAGCCCAAAGTTGTACGTTTGGAACTTCTGACAAATTTTAATATTATTTCGATCCATTCATAATAGTCTCGTTTTCTTGACGGACTGTTTTCTCGATTTAGTGGAGACATTTAAAACACCTAGGCATTTCTTCAAGATTTCTTAAAGGTTACACTCCAATTTTCTTTGCCTCGAGATCACTGCTACGTCGTCAGGGCGTCAAGATTCACAATTGGCCTCCTTCGCTTAATGGGAAACTAAGTTACCGAATACCGAAAGGTCAATAAATAAAGAAGCATTTTTCTTTTATTCTTCTTTCCTTTTTAGTGTATAACTTGATGATATTTTGCTCGTGGAAGCGCTCCTCTTTAGTTCACGAGCTCTATACTTGACTCGAGGGAAAAGGTCATTTGCCCTCGCGAATCTTAGCGCTTGGAAATGGAACGCAGATCAGAGAGAGGGTGGTTCACTGTGGAAAAAAATAAATAAATAAACGTCTTTGCTTCTCATTTCCAGCAGCGAAACGAAGACGACCGAGAAAAGTGCAGACGCGTGCAATATTCAGGACAGAAAAAGAAACCGAATAAAGGGTCACCGAACCAGTTACTCTAAGAGACCGAGACACAGAGAGAGAGAGAGAGAGAGAGCGAGAGAGAGAGAGAGAGAGAGAGAGAGAGAGAGATGCGTGTATGTGTGTGTTTCGTGTGTTTCGAGAGAGCATAGGAAGCAGAACATACCTATGTTTGAAGAGAGAGAGAGAGAGAGAGAGAGAGAGAGAGAGAGAGAGAGAGAGATATGAATGTATATGTGTGTTTGAGAGAGTAGGAATCAGAACATACCTGTGTTTGAAGTGAGAGAGAGAGAGAGAGAGAGAGAGAGAGAGAGAGAGAGAGAGAGAGAGATCAAACAACAAAGAAAGATTCCCATCATGTGCAAGACGGGGAACTTTGCTGCCCGTGGGGCAATTTGAAAGATCTCGGTATACTGGAATTTTGCTGCACCAGATGGAAGTGATTTGGTCGGTTTTCAGTTCTGATGCTGGAGCGGAATGGAAGGAAAGGCCAGGAAAGTTTTAGAATTTTACTTATGAATATATATTTTATATATGCGTAATGTGTGTGTGTGTGTGTGTGTGTGTGTGTGTGTGTAATGTCAAGCAATGTCCGCTAACAGGGGATGGCTACAGATTAAAAGTAAGACCATAGTCACTGCCACATGCATACCGTAAATCATACGTACTCATGCACTCCCTGTATGATAAAACTTCCCAATATCACCTGCTTCATGATCTTACTACATAGTGGTCTCTGTAGCAGTGTTTTGATTCCCCTTCCATGACTGTCTTACGTACATTCTTGCGCTTGAAGTATACTAAAAGCCCTTCCACACTAGGATATGTCCGTCATTCTCTCGGTCCAAACAGTGTTACCAGATCAAGCAGTCCAAGGCAGGCGAACCTATGACTTGAACCACGCTCGTGATCGTCGTTCCACCCAGAAAAATTGGTAACAGTGTCTTGGGTCCCTTTCCCTTCCCAATAATACTTCTGAATGTGTTCACCAACCTATTTGACTGAGCCTTTTGACTTCTTCCATCTGTCTGTACATTTTCTACTCTGTCGTGCACAGTCAGTGCTATGCAAACGACATAATCTTATCAGATTTTATAACCCTTCTCTTCCCTTCACATTCAGCACCCACACTTCACTCCCTTTGGGGGAAAGTTGGGTGAAAAATCCCTTCATACATTCCCCTCTTGCTTTCCAAAGACGATTCAGTTCGCTTCCTCGTCTTTTCAAGCTCACTGTGTGTTACTAGTTAGACAAACCAGCCACTTCGGACTCTGCCATGCATATTAATGTTCACTGATTCCTCATCGTCCGGTTTCCATTGACTCTCAAACGTTTGCTTTGCGCAAACTTACGCTCAGTTGTCTCCTCTTGAAAATTATTCTAATCTCTTTTGCTGGTTGCTGCCATTTCACTTCACAGTCTGCAGTCTTGATTTCCGCTTAATGGGGAGTTAAGCCTACAATCTACTTTGTCGTTGTCGTTGTTGTTGTTGTTGATGTTGGTCTTTGTGTGTGTGTGTGTGTGTGTGTTTTAGGAAAGGCCTTTGGAAGAGCCTAAGAAGATCTGAAAAAATGGTTTCTCGTTGAGTTAAAGATACAAGAGTTTTAGGATAGGATATTTATCATTTATCTATTAGAATGAAAATGTAAAAAAATAACTATTGTGCATATTAAACAGGACAGAAAAATATTTCTAATCAAATATATTGTATTTATTGTAATTTTCGTTGGCGAAACAGTGCTCTATTTGACCGTAGGTTTTAGCACGTTTTAATTTAAGTTATGAATGTAATGTTTACTACTTCTGCACGATGGGACCATCTTGCACGCGTCCTTAGTAAGCTGAAGGTCGGAAAACGCCTTGTTTTGTCTGCAAGCATCAACCTTTTCACACTATCTACAATTCTTCTTCGTTTCCACAATTTTGCTCCTACATCCACTGACGTTTCTCTTGACTTCTCACAATACTCCACCCATAGCCAACAAACCAGTCACAAAGAAGAACCTCTAATTGTTTTCAGTAACATATCTTCTTTGTTGTACAATCCAAGAATCCCATCGCCTCTCACATTTCCTCTTTATTGATTCGTTCGTAAGTTGTTGTTATTTTTCCTGATAGATTTCTCCCATATCTTTCAAAATTCGCAGATTCCTGCTTCATAATAATGAAATATTCCCCCCCCCCCTCCACAATTCTCTTGTGATATGTTTTACTTTTCTTGATAAGAACCTTAATATGTACCTTCCCTCGGGGGTGGGTTTGAGGGGGGGGGTGCTAGTGCCGTCAGTGCACCGTATGCGGTGAACTCTAGGCGTTACTTAAGCTTCTTTGCAACGTGCCTTCGGGCCTTAGCTGCAACCCCTTTCGTTCCTTTTACTGTACCTCCTTTCACATTCTTTCTTCCATCTTGCTTTGAGGTTTTCCCCCTGTTACACCTTTCAAACCTTTCTACCGTCAATTTCCTTTTCGGCGCTGAATGACCTCATAGGTCCCAGTGCTTGGCCTTTGGCCTGAATTCTGTATTCCATTCATTTCAGTTCGTAAAAAGTTCGATCTCCTTTGCTGTCGTCGATTTGATTTCAGTAAACGTATTGGTTTTCATGTTTTGTGTTTGAGCCCCTCTGTGAGTTTTTCATTTGATGATCATAACTATAATTCATCAACTAGGGTATATTCTTTGCATATTGCTGTTGTCATAGTCTACGTACATACATGCATACAGAATAAAAAAAAATATATATATCATATATCAATATATATATATATTATATATAGATATATATATATAATATATGTATACATATATTATATAATGTATATAAATGTATATATGTTATATATATGTATGTATGCATATATATATATATATATATAATATATATAGTATATATATATGTATGCAGATATAAATATTATAATATATATATATATCCTATATATATATATATTATATATATATTATATATTATATATATATATATATATATATATATATATATATATATATATTATATATCTATATATGTATGTATAATCTACTGGTCACTTCTCACAGATACATATGAAATTGTAAATAGCCACACGGCCCTCTTAACTTCTTGAATTCTTTGCTTTTTTTTTTTTTTATACGCTTGTCACTACAAAGCCTGAAGATCCAAGTTCAAAGAAATTCGAAGAAGAATTTGTGATGTCCTCTCCTGGGATACGAGGTCACGTTGGCCTACCTGACCAGGTTTTGTAGTGACATGCGTATCCAAAAAAGAAACAAAGAATTCAAGAAGTTAAGAGGGCATTGTGGCTATTACAATCATATATATATATATATATATATATATATATATATATGTGTGTGTGTGTGTGTGTGTGTGTGTATGTATGTATGTGTGTGTGCTTCTAGACACATACATAGATAATTCGAGAGGCAGATATGTGGGTAGAATGCGTTCATGTGCGTAAAACTCTGCTAAAACGATCGCTGAAATCTTTGATTTATTCAGCGGGAAAATTAACGATGCAAAGACTAGACTTTTGTGAGTCACTCAATAATACGTCCTATCCATAGGCAGCATCAGTTCTTAGCAATGAGACAATCCGACCATTTTCGCTTATTAAAATGAAAGGGTTGTCAGTCTTACGGAGAAGGAACCTAGATATTTATTATGAAATGTGCTGTTTTGAAGGCTAAACAGAACTAGTCGTAGATCATCTCGTACTGTTATATATAAATATTCTTGGAAAGTTTGGGTACGGCTCGGGGGAATTCTCCAATTTTGGACGAATAGTTGAAAACACGCTGCATAAAAGGATACTGTCTTTTCTTATATATACGTTATCATCTCCATAAAGAGAAGGGAATGTTCTTTTAATACTTTAAGATATAATATTGAGTTATTAAAACTGTGGCATATGCCTTCATTGCGTACCACGGTTTAAAGAACTGAAGGTTAGATCTGCATATACAATTCAAGAGAATGCTCCCTTCTGTTCTCTGTGTGGAAATCTAACGCAAATAGGTAAATACAATATGCTCTTCTCCGGCGTGTTTCCAAGGTTAGAGAATTTTCCCGATATGTATCCAAACTTTTCCTAAATATATGTAAATGGGAACATGTATTCTACAACTGTTCTGTCCAGCCTTCAAAGCTGTACATTTCCAAGTTTTTGTGTACTTTGGAGCGTAGGTCTCTCTGTCAGTAGACAAAAAAAAAAAAAAAAAAAAAAGCTTTCCATCCACAGACGTCGGGTGAGGATTCCCTACCAAGTCTAGTTGATTGTCGTCGAGCTACTTCGATGTATTTACTTGCATACAAGTAAATACATCGAACCTAATAACTTGTCAGGTTCTTCGGAGGGGACCTACCGAAAAACCCTCTTTAGATCATACCGGACAAAAGCGTTACTGTCGATACGTCCCCCTTTTTCTTTTTCTTTTTTATTGCAACCAGGTAATCCAGGTGAAGAGAAAAAGAAAAAGAAAAGAAATATCCCGTTAAAGGCGAGAGGATGAAACCCCTCTTGCGTGTATCATCACTTAAATTTCTGAGAGAACACACGGACGAGCGCGAATAACCTCTTGACCGATTTTTTCAGTTCCTTCACCCAATTCCTGTTTTATGTAACTCTTAATCGCTTAATATTCAAGAACGAGTTCTCCTAAGGACTGTTCGAAATACTTCTTCTTCTACCCGTAACGCATTGTAGATTCCCATGCTTTGAGTTGAATAGAGAAGTGAGGTCAAAGGCCAAGCACTCGGACCTATGAGGTTATTCAGCGCTGCAAAGGAAATTGACAGTAAGACGTTGCTAGGAGAGGGTTAAGGAAAGGAAGAGGGAACGAAAGGATTGCAGCTAGGTGCCTTGAGTAATGCCTACAGTGCACCGCCATGAGTGCGTGTAGATCCATGAAGACTTCCTTTATTTTTCAAACTGTCCTTTACTTTAGAAATCTAGACGTCGATTATTTTTCGAATGTCAGAAATATGTATTATCATCTCTAGGAAACCTTTTTCTCTTTATTCGTCGACCGTCATTTCTTCCAACTCAGAAACTAAAAAACATTTAATTTTTAGAGCCAGAAACCAGTCATATTTCAAATGGTGTCTTTTAACAATCTGATAACTTCTTCTCTCAAGATCCGTCGGCGGCTACAATATATATATATATATATATATATATATATATATATATATATATATATATATATATATATATATATTTTTTTTTTTTTTCAGAAATTAAAATGAAACCAATCCTGTCATTTCTCAATCAACAGTAATTTTTCTAAACGAAAGAATTGTTGCTCTTTGTAACTAGAGAACCTTTTTTTTTTTTTACTTTTTCTAAATCCCTAAAGCAAAAGCGAGTCAAATCCAGCGGACGCTCGCTTGGAAACGATGGGAAACCTCTACAGTTTCTCTTTAATACGTGCTTTTGCCGAGAGGACCTCTTGTTTGTGTGAGTCTCTCTCTCTCTCTCTCTCTCTCTCTCTCTCTCTCTCTCTCTCTCTCTCTATCCTTCTCTCTCTCTCTCTCTCTCTCTCTCTCTCTCTCTCTCTCTCTCTCTCTCTGTGCCTTTTCTCTGTTTAATGAGCTTGCTATTTTTATTTCGCGTGTGGTACCGGATGGCTCGCTTAATGATTTAGTCACAGATGTATTACGTATGTATGTACACGAGTTTGCCCGTACACGTGTATGTGCGTATATCCTGGCCAACAGTAGACACGCTTATCTGAACAGGGAGGAATATCAGAAGTCCCGTTACCTTTCAAAGCTCTTTTTTTTTCGTGTAGTTAAAGAAATTAAACTGAGTTTGACCAGCGTTATTGTGGCACTCAAGTGGTCACTGAGAAATGTTTGGATTTGAATGCGAACAGTTTTCCGGACAAGAGTGCTCTCTCTATTTATTTTCCATGTGGAGCTCGTTGATTCTTCTTCCGGGAAAATCACCGGGTTTGTTTGGGGGTCTTTCCTCCTACCAGTTTGTTCGGGGGGTAATTGTTCGAAACTTCAATTACGCAGGTTTCTGAGCACCCATTATTTTTATTGGTAACTCATGTAATTAAAAGTCGTCTGTATATTTCATTTAATTATTTGCATAACTATAACTTATTCTTGGCCGTTCAACATGCAGCCATTAGAGCCTCAGTGGCGTGGTCGGTATGGTCTTGGCCTGCCACCGCGGTTGCCGCGAGTTTGATTCTCGGGCATTCCATTGAAGTGTGAGAGATGTGTAGTATTTCTGGTGATGGAAGTTCACTCTCGACGTGGTTCGGAAGTCACGTCAAGCCGTTGGTCCCGTTGCTGAATAAGCACTGGTTCCATGCAACGTAAAAACGCCATAGAATAAATAAATAAATAAATATCCCTAGGGCTGTTCAGTAGGTGGATGGGTCACTAAGGTTGGACTGCCGAGACCTTCGGGTATACTATCTTATAACACCCATCGTCATTTGATAGAGTTGGAGTATGAGGCCAGCAATCTAACTTCCCTTGTATGGCCTGTGTTGAGAAAATGACGGATAATCCCCTCTGGCGTCACTCTCAAAGAATGGGGTTAGGCTCATGCCCTGTCATCCACCAGTGCACACGGCCGTTATAGGCATGTCAGGATCTGCTGGGGTCAAGAAGAAGGGCATAGGGCTAGCAAAATCATTTCTCAAAGACTGCTGAGAGACCGGGAGGCTGTACGCTTAAAGAGTCACCTCCTTCATAAAGGAAAAGGGCATGCACGCATATACGAGTGTGACTGTATGCTTCCTCTACTTAGAGGTTACAACAAGTCATTTCAGGTATAGCCACTAACCTTATCTGCCTTCATTCCACTATGGCTGCTAGTTCCTCGCTGGGTGAGTGGTTTTCGCGCTCCGCTGCCAATCCGGTGGTGCGAAGTTCGATTCCCGGCTCTGCCAACGCGGAATCAGAGGAATTTATTTCTGGTGACAGAAATTCATTTATTGATATAATGTGGCTCGGATCCCACAATAAGCTGTAGGTCCCGTTGCTGGGTGACCCATTGGTTCCTAGCCACGTAAAAATATCTAATCCTTCGGGCCAGCCCCAGGAGAGCTGTTAATCAGCTCAGTGGTCTGTAAAACTAAGATATACTTAACTTTTTCCATCATGGCTGCTACCCATCACTTTCAAATAACAACCTGGTACATAGTTCACTGCATAGTTCGAGAGGATGACGATGATTTTTTTTCTTCTTTTTTGAATGAAATGGAGATAATTGGTCCTTTATCGGTGGGACGAGGTCTGTCTGGTCTGTAAATATACCACCATAAGTGTTGAACATCGCCCCGCAAGTCTTTGCAGTCATATAGTGAATTATTTCAAGCGATGTCATTTATTGATTTTTCCTTCTAAAAACGGCATACAAACAAAAACAAAATCAAGAGATGTCCAGGATTGCAATCCAGTAACTATTCTATTACAAAATTCGTCACTTGATTAAATGATATTGGTAACTAACCATATTGTTTTCTTTCCCTTTTTCAATGTTCATTGGGTGTTTTATTATTTCTAAAGTCTTTCTGTCATAGAAAACGAGTGACACACAATCGGAAAGCTACTTTGTGTTGCTCTGGGTTAACTCAATTCTTGACAACATTGTTGATTTTCGTGCCAAATACAGCAGTGAAATTTATTGAAGAGGTTTTTTTTTAGCTGGAGGGGGTTCGTGTCAAGGTAGCTGACCCATAAAAGATTTAGTGTGACAGCGCCTCAGTGGCGTGATTGGTATGGCCTTGACCTGCCACCTGGGCATAAAAGTATTGCTTTTGCTGTAAATTCGTAGGGATGCAAGCGAGCAGCCAGGTCGACATAATGAAATTCATAATTCTGCCTAATCAGAGAAATTGCGAATTTTCTTGAAGTTTCTAATTGATCTAGATTTTTTTTCAATAATGAATTTCAGATGATTGGTTAACGTGAGGGAAATTCAATGGAGAAAGCGAATGAAGTTCTTCGCAATACAAATGTATTCAGAGTCGCCTTTCACTTAATCTTTGCGAATTTGCCTTTAGACAAATTAGACTTCGTCTTTAATTCTTTTCATGACAGGTGGACCTTCGCATTATTATTATCAGAAGGGGTTGGCAGTTCTGTCCTATAACAAACGGAAAGGTTTGCCCTCCTGTCCGGAATACACCCGTGGGAACGTTGGTACGCCTGTCTGCAACCCGACGGGAGTTTTCGGCACTACTGCCTGATACCCGACCCCGCTGACAAATCGTGATAGTTTCAGCATATCGCCTTAATGGGTTTTGTTTAAGGTCATTTATCTGTTGTCGTTTAGTTAATGCTCCGCTGTACAATTTCGCAGTGAAAGTTCCCCCCCCCTTTTTTTTTTTTTTTTTTGTTCTCGGGGTCGCTGTCGAGTGACAACCCTGTGCCTCGCTGCTACGTGCCAAGGCGAGCGAGATGCAACAGAGGATTCCTCATCATCATGCGAGGAACATACGAACGTTTTTCATGACTTTCTGCTAAATAGAAGGACTATCATCATTCGCCTTTGGTCCTAAACGCGATAGATATATTTCAGAATTCTTATTAAGAGATTTGACTTTCCTGGACGCAGGGAAATAGTCAGGATGAAAATGCGTGTCACTTCTTTTTTTTTTAAAGGAAGTATTTTCCCTTCTACCCGTCTAGTGTGGCCAGACTTTTCTCTGTATTGTAGAATTATAAAGGTAGATAAAATAAAGGTTTCTCTCTCTCTCTCCCATCAAGTCGACTCTGTTGTGTTCACTGGGTTGACTTACCTGAATTAATTATCTGAAGGGTCTCAGATAGTCATGAATGGAAAGTATGTGTTAGAGGTGGAATTCAGTGGAAACTTGCAAGGGAGCAAATCAAACAAGTGAACAGACTGACTAAGATCTGTCAATCAAGCAACTGAAAATAAGACTATACATTAGTCTGGTACGACCGGTAATGCTATAATAACCTAAACCGACAATGAAAGTATTATCTATAAGAGTCTGTCAATTTGGGAGGAATAAAGCTTTAAGGAGACTATTAGGACCCAAATGCCAGGATGGAATTGAGAAATACTTAGAAGGATCAACGCTATTTGGCGTTCCAGTTTTCCTCTCTCCAGTTCTGATGAAGGATCAACGCTATTTTCCGTTCCAATTTTCCTATTCCAGTTTGTATGAAGGAACACCGCTAGAGTTTGCGTTGCAGTTTTTCCATTCCTGTCCAGACGAAGAAAGAAAGAACTCGCTATGTTCCAGTTTTGCCGAAGGGGATGGGAGGTAGGATGCCGGTGCTGGCTGGCAAGATTCCCCCAGCGTGGGGAGATGACTGT
>NC_087201.1:32826753-32844253 GCF_015104395.2 Macrobrachium nipponense | reverse complement strand
TATGACGTGAATTTCATTTGCTGAAGTTGGAAAGGTTTCAAAGTCAGTCTCTGCGTCAGGTATGATACCGTTTTACGCAATATTATGAGTATTTTCGTAGTGACACAATACTGTGTAAGTTGTTACTCAACAAGGGCAACTGTTAAGCAACAACGTATAATACATAGAAACTGGCATTTATTCGAACAATTAAAATGAAGCTAACCAGCCAAATGAAATTGAGTTAGATACGACGTACAAACCTTATAGATAAGAACCCATATTATAGTTTGGAGAAAGATTTGCTGGGTCAGTCTTAATGTAGCTGAAAGAAGCTTGGTACATATTCTAGCTTTGCAGACATTCAGTGATCAGGTGACTTGTCTAAACAGACGTAAATAGAGATTATACACAGGCAAAAAAAAAAAAAAAAAAAAAAAAAAAAAAAAACTGAGAGTAATCAAGGAATGAGTACGAATCCGTGAATTATTCTGAATAAAATAAATCTTTTAAGCAATTTTCCAGATACCTCACGTGACAGAGGGAGTCGCGTGAGGGATGTAAGTATTGCATCGCTACAAGAATACTGATAATCAGTGTCATAACTGCAGCGGAGACTGACTTTGAAACGTTTCCCACAAAAGCAAATGTATACCTTTTCTCCATGACAGTGTTCGGTACTGAGAGACGATTCTCGGTCAATAATTCATCCGTGGACGCCATTCTTCCATTCTGAACGAAAGGAGCATCATATTATGTCAGGCCTGAATTATTCTCTTTGATTTGCTCCACTTTCTGCAACAAACGAAAGACAAATAAAAAGACGTAATTACAACCCCATCCCGAGTCCGGGAAGAGAGAGAGAGAGAGAGAGAGAGAGAGAGAGAGAGTCTCGGTAGATTCCAGATTTCTTCCTCTCCTGAGGGCGAGTCTCCTTGCAAAAATAAAGGGCGCGCTCGTCTTTCCTTTTAACTTTTTTACGGGGGGGGGGGGGGGGGTAGGAAGAAAGGCGTTAGAGAAAGCCTCGTCACTTATGTAAAATTCCTCATAAATGTAAAAAGTTCTCGGTGCGGAATCCCGAGGAGGAAGGGAGGAAGTGTGTATACCGCTGGAATGAAGGAATGCCGCCGGGGCCCTTCCTGCCCCGCCCCGCAAAGTCCTGGATTCCAAGCCCAGAGGGAGAGTTTGTTGGAAGTTTTGAGATGCTCTTTGGAACAAAAAGAAATTGAGAAAGCCACAATGGAAGGAATTGAGCGATGGCATGCTGTTTGTTCTGGAGTTTCGTGTTGTTAAAAAAAGGTTTCCTCTCTCTCTCTCTCTCTCTCTCTCTCTCTCTCTCAAGTCAGTAATATGGTAAGAATTCAGACTTTGTGAGATGCTGTTTGTTCTTAAAGCTAATTTTATTCGACTGTATTACAAAGTTTTAAATTCTCTCTCTCTCTCTCTCTCTCTCTCTCTCTCTCTCTCTCTCTCTCTCTCTCTCTCTCTCTCTCTAAGAACCGTCGCACTTAGCTGTGTGCCCGCGTGTGGTGAATGGTCAATGCTAAGACGTATACAATTGATCATCAATAGACATATGCGTAAACGCATTATTCAGTTACATTTAATTGACGATGATATTTGTATTATAACGTCTCGTACGTGAGGAGTTTGCTCCTATATTTCTCAGCTAATTCTCTTCTCAGTTGTATTAAGTGCTCTTCGTTTTTATTACTTCAATAAGTGAGTGTTCTTCAAGGCAGCTGTGTAATTATTATACACAGGAAAGTCAGGGATACACTTTCATATATATATTTTCGCACACTAACTTCAGATGTCTGATTTGGGTGTAGATTGTATTGTATTTTGACGTGTTCTAAGCGACCCTTTTTCATTGTAAAGTTTCAAGAGCAAAGTAAATTTCCTTTCGTGCATCTGTAGTCCTGCGAACTCTTCGATGTTCTATTTTTATTTGCTCCCCTTTTTATGTTAGTTCATAAGATTTTTTTTTTTTTTTTTTTTTTGGTTGGGCGGTATATTTATAGTGATTCGTGTGAGGCATCGTTACTGTGTTCAATTTAAACAAGGCGTAGTCCGACCTCCAGCTTTACTCGGGGCGCTTCCTCAAATCTATGTTCAAATAGAGCGTTGTTTCATCAACGAAAATTAGTATAGATACGCTATATTTGTTTAGAAGTAATTTTTCTGTACTATTTATTAAAATGCAATTTATTTATTTATTTATTTTTTTAAATTTCCATTCTAATAAATATTTCATAAATACCCTACCGTAAAATTCCTGTATCTTTCACTCAGTGTATCAGACCTTTCCAGGGTCTTCCACGGACCTTTCCTACCCCCACAACAAGAACAGCAACAGCAACATCAACAACAACAACAAATAATAATAGTATTTTGTAGGCTTACTCCCCAAGCGAACGAAAATCCCATCCTGGTCACCTGTAGCATTTTCTTATTAGTCTCCTGATCTCAAGGATTATAGTTTATTAGCATCAAGTCATAGAACGTGACGTCGCATCCGTTGACTGTTTCACTGAATGTCAAGATCCGTTACCTTTGTGCAAAAAAAAAAAAAAAAAAAAAAAAAATGAGCAGAAGTTTCTTAGAAGCAATAGAGTTTTTCGTGTAGCGTGTAATGCTGTATGAAACTCTCAGCCGGCTGCGGTGGCATGTGTTGCTGTAACGCCAGACGCACGACCATGGCTAACTTTAACCTTAAAGAAAATCAGGACTATTGAAGTTAGAGGGCTGCAGTTTGGTATGATGGATGATTGGAGGGTGGATGATCAGCAAACCCATTTGCAGCCCTCTAGGGCGGACGGGAAAAGTGAGGACAGACAGACAAAACCATCTCAATAGTTTTACTGGGAACTAAAAACAGGAATAAAATAGAATTCAACTCTGAAAAATGAGATATATAGGTATGTTTCTTGAATGAATGAATATTATAAAGCTAATAGGAGACCCACACAGGTGGTTGTCTTTTCATCTCGTAAGAATGATGACCAAAATAGTACCGGTAGAAAATGAAAAGACAGTGCTCTTCGGGACAAGGACTTCTAGGCGTAACGAAGTGTTTTATATAACAATGTAGTCAGAATGTCCCATTGTGCCTGTAGAGCCTGATTTGTAGACCGAAGGAATAATGGAGGAGAGAGCTTAACTCCGATGAAATAGACCAAGACTCCCACTTGAATTTAGGACTCTTGCTCGTAACTCTGTTGAGGAAAGACGAATTGATGCCCCTTAGAACACATAATTAGGCAGACCTTTTCACTGTTGATGTGGCCTTGAGGTCTTTGACTTCGAATAGCGAAGAGTATTTATTGATTTGATGGGTTGCCATACTTCAGGTCTCTGTTCCTTGTCATTGTCTCTGTTCATTTGCTGAACTGCGTATCCCTGGCGGGAGGAGGCAAGAAAAATAATGACCAGAAACACTGGCCTTAGCCTGAAATATAGTCGTGAACTTGCCCCGTCATGGAAAAAGCGTTTCTAGTCATGGGAAAACAGACGAAGGAAAGAGGGTTCCTAAGTTTGGCCGGAGAGGGGACAGGTGCAATGGTTATTGGACCACGCAATCGGAAGAACGCTGATAATAATAATAATAATAATAAATAATAATAATAATAATAATTATTATATTATTATTATTATTATTATTATTATTATTATTATTATTATTATCCTCAGGGAATCTCTTCATCTATCATCTTCCCTCTCCTCGAATTGTAATCGTCAACGAGTGCTTGTGTTATCTCCTCCTTTTAGGTCGCTTTTGCTTAACAATGGCGCGAGATGATCGCCCTAATGGAGTTGCTGCTTGCGTGCGGAGAGAGAGAGAGAGAGAGAGAGAGAGAGAGAGAGAGAGAGAGCTTTCGTCTTGATGTTTTCCAGAGAAATTGCCTTCGAGCAAGTGCGTGCTTGCGTCTGTTTTAAGTTTTGTCCTGTGTCGACTGCTTGCTTGCTGGGGGAGAATTCCTCTATTTTTAGAACATTGTCAGAGAGAGAGAGAGAGAGAGAGAGAGAGAGAGAGAGAGAGAGGCAGGCTCTTTCTTCATTGTCACTGTCGAAGAAGACATTCCGTTGCTTCAAAAGACCGCTGGAAATAAACTGGCGTCTATTTTTAGAAAGTCCTCTAGGATCCTTTTAAGGGTCCTTCAGTCCGAATTACCAAACCCCCTCCGCCCTTCCCCCTAACCCCTTCCCCCTGCCCCCCTCCCCTCCCCCTCCCCCTCCCCCTCCCCCTCCCCCCTTGATGCGATCAAAAGGACGACTTCTTGGAAGTCGATCTGTAGTGTAGTTTGTCGTCATTAAAGGGTAAATAATATTTAGATCTTTTCAGGGCCTATTTTTTTTTTTTTACTTTCTCCTTCATTAGCGTATAAATCATGTCTGCCTTTCACGACACAGAAACGGCTTCATTGGAAACCTTTATCTACTACTCCCACGTCATTTTGAGGCCATTATGCCGTTCAAGTTCCAATTAAGTCTTTGGAGAAGGGGGAGTCTATTCTAGATCACAAATTTATATATGCGCCTGTTTTCCTACGCTCCTGTTTCGTCGTTTCGTTTAACGGAATATTTTTACGTAATTTTTAAATGGTCTTTGTTTTCATGCATTCGAATAAATATCACAGATGAGACTTCCCCAACTCTTGGCTTCTCCAAATCGATATGCTCATTTATTTTTTGTTTATATTCATCATAAAAAGTTCCGGTTCCCCTTCTATTTGTTAGCTATGCAAATCTATAAAACAAAATGAAAAAATAATCGCCTATACTTCATAAACTGCTGTGGTCTGGGCTCGAAGTTTTTTTTTTTCTTTTTTTTTTTTTTCTCTAAATTAGGACCACTACAATTTGCATAGGACTAAACTTCTGCAGCCAGTCTGTATTTAAATTGATGTAGCTGAAACCAGTAAGCCTGAAATTTAAGGTTTTCGTCGAGAGGATAAGTGGCAGCATCTCTCTCTCTCTCTCTCTCTCTCTCTCTCTCTCTCTCTCTCTCTCTCTCTCTCTCTCGTCTAACTTTTTAGAATTTCATTTTTGCGTAATCTCAAATATAATTTGAGGCGTCCAGCGCTAAAACCCACACTCGCCACATTTTAAAAAATGGAGAAAAATGCCTTTAAATGTGTAAATTTATAAAGACCAAACCTATTTTATTTTTCAAGAGATTCTTCAGGTATGAGTTTTTGGAATGCTTAGGACCCCAAATATATGATGTTATATATGAACAAAAAATTAGACTGTGCACAATTTGATTGACTGATTGACTGTACAATTGAAGAGCAAAATTAATGCTGAAATTTACTAAAGTACAGATCATATAATGCAAAATTGAACCATATTCTCATCATCAAAATATACACTCACTTACACCATTCGAAAGAGGAAACAAAGTGGATTCCAGATGTACAATAAAATGCATTTCTCAAATTTGTGGCGAGTGTGGGTTTTAGCACTGGACGCCTCATTTTACAGTTGGTCACTTTTACCTCTTGCCGTCCATTTTATATATAGCTGTGTACACCTACATTCGTTCTTGAGGTAAACAGAGGAAGGTGGGAGTTCGGAGAGAGACACACACACTTTAAATAAATGAAGACACCGTCTTGCAGTGACACTCTCTTGACGGCCTGACAGAGAGCGAGGTAACGTTCCTATTAATAGCTGGGAAACACGATAAGTGGCGGAGATACAAGCAGTCGGAGAAAGATCAAAGAATCGCGCGGGAAAACTTTTATTTCGCGGTTTATTGGGTTTTGTGCGCGCGGTTCTTTCTCCTTTCCACACTTCGCGCCGACCGCGATGGACGATACTCGTTCTTTTCTTCTGTTTTTGGTGGAGCTTCGCTACCCAGTTTGTTCTGAGTCGTTTGTTGTTTTCCCACTCTTTATCGCTCACTCGAGGAGTAAGCCTACAAACTACTTCGTTGTTGTTACTTTTCTTATAAGGGGGCTGGTAGGAAAGCCGTTAGAGATTTTATTCTCATTTTCGTTGGTGAAACAACGCGTTATTTGACTGAAGATTTTAAGCACGGGCCCCTTGAGTAGTTGGACGTCGGATCTCGTCTTGAAAGAGTTGAAGTTACGTCATAATTCTCGGGAAGAAAAAGAATGACAATGCGAAATAAAAGGCAAAGAAACAGGGCTTTCCTTCCCATTCATATGCTGATTTGTTGAAGTATGTGTTTTTTTTTTCTTCTGTTCTTGTCACACATGAATAAATTAAATTCTAATATTTCTCTTTTCTAGGTATATATATATATATATATATATATATATATATAGTATATATATATATACATATACATATACATATACATATACAATTTTAGATTTCTGTCAACTTTATTTGATAAATGGGAATGTTGTACAACCTTTCCATCTGGTGAAGTAACATTTTGTATGTTAGTATATTTTATTGCCTTACATTTTTCAAATGTTACAAAAATTGTCGATACTTATCGAATACCATTAAAAATAATACCATGAATATATTCGTAACGAATAATCTGAAATATGTGTGTGTATATATATATGTATAATTTACTTTACACACACACACACATACATATATATCGGCCTCATCTGTGGTGGACCAAATTGAATTGTCAGTATTTGGGTCAGGCTCATCTTTCATTCCCCTGCTACTAACAGATGATAGTATAGATTGGCTACTGGCCCTAATGAAAAAGATGTACAGCTTCATCAAGCTTTTGCAGCTAAGCAATCGAATGTCCCTCTCCCTGATACTTGTTGTTATCCTGAACCAATTCTTAAGCAAAATTTGCATTTCGCTTTAGTGGTGTTAAGAAAATTCATGATAATCTTGATTGCTAGGGTGGAGAAGATCCTGATAGTTTCCTCCCTTTATTTCTTAAAAAATTTTTCAAGGGTGTTGTCTTCCAAGATTAGTAGATGCTACAGTTTTGTATTTCAACGCGGTACCTTAGCGGATGAGCGTAAGCTTAGCAAAACAGTGTCTGTTCCAAAGAATGGCATATAATTGAAAGCTCCGGCACATGAGATAATAGGTCTGAATGGAAGGTTATCTTTATGAGGTTTGGGAAGCCCATAGATGTAAGGTAGTTTTGGGTTAATGACTTTAAATTTCTCCAGTTGTTCAATGGTCTTTTTGTCTTTGCCAATTATTCTTACTTTTCTAAGAAATTCTGTTGGAACGTTTTGGAGGGGATTGTTTTTTAAATTTGTCATAAGTGTTTGTGTCACTAAGGAGTTGATTGATTTTGTAGAGATGAAAATCTTTTTCCATAATCACGATTTTGCCGTTTTTGTCGGATTCACTTATCGAAAAATTTAAACACTTGGAAACTTTAACACCTTTGCTTTTACCTACCCAAATACCTTAGCCAAATCCCTGATTAACATCCGACAAAAACCAGTCCCCAAAGACAAAGGAGGATACGAAATCCCGTGCCTCGACTTTGAACCATCATACATCGGTTTTACAGGCAAATCACACTCCCAGAGATAAATACAACCTAAACATTCGGTTAGCTATGGCTCCAGCTGTTTTTAACCACACAAATAATCATAATCACAGAATAAACTGGAATTTGTTGCATGCAATTCATAGCAGCAATTGTCGGTTCAAAAGACAGATGGTATAATCAGCACTCATTAAACGATGAAATAAGATGAACCTCTCAAAAGGCGCCTGGGACTTAGATATTATAGATAAAATCTTCATCCAACCAGCGGTTAAGAAGCTTAAGGAGAAATCGTCAACTAGGGTAACGTAACGGCTGACCTCTGGTTCCCCTGGGATATAAATACCGCTTTTCTGCATCTCTCCTCTCATTCATTACCTCCCTGAAGAGGGAGACAGTTGCTTCTCGTAATGTAGCATCAACACACTACATTTTGGCATTTATAAAGGCTTCTTTTATATATAATATATGTTTGTTATAACAACTTTTGTGAAACATTGGCTGTTAACTCGACTTTGTACCAAAATATAGTGCATAGTGCGTACATGAATGTTAATAGGAATCTGAAACATTTTAGCCGAGCCGTTCAAGCAGAAGCGCTGATAAGATTGAATGAGAAAGCGAACGAGTATCTCATGCAGGCTCTCTCACTCCCAAGAGCGTTTTCTTTTTCTCGTGTTAATATTTCACGTGGCGTAATTGCATGCATGCTTTATTCACTTCCTCCAGGCATACTCTTATCTGACCGGCGTTCCCGATTTCAGTTTCCCCATCTTCCCCATCTCCCGTTCGAGTTCTGGCGGAGAATAAGCAGAAGAAGATGGCGAGATGGTGGAAGAGGGAGCAAAGAAGAGGAAACAGAAAACGAAGATGGAAAATGGAAATGGGAGTTTGTCGTTAGAAACCACCTCTCTCTCTCTCTCTCTCTCTCTCTCTCTCTCTCTCTCTCTCTCTCTCTCTCTCTCTCACTTGGATTTGGTCAGGGAAATGGGGAAATGCATAATGAGATACCGGGTAGTTGAGGAAGGTCGGAAATAATAATGACGATGCATTTCCATTGACCGAAAAGGAGAGAGAGAGAGAGAGAGAGAGGGAGAGAGAGAGAGAGAGAGAGAGAGAGAGAGAGAGAGAGAGAGGTGGGGGGGAGTGTTGATGGGTTTGGGGTTTAGGAAGGGGCAGATAACTAATGAAATAGAAGAAGCAAATGAAAGTATTAGACCTATTTTTATTCTTGTTGATATGGTGAATTGTAGCTTTTATTTTTTTTTTGGCAACGAATGGAATGCAGAAATTAATGAAAATAAATAATAATTATAATAATTTTTTCTTTTATTCTTTGTTTCCCAGATGATAATAATAATAATAATAATAATAATAATAATAATAATAATAATAATAATAATAATGGTTAATATCAGGAGAGGGATCTTCCAGGGCGACTCACTGTCCCCACTACTCTTCGTAGTAGCCATGATTCCCATGACAAAAGTACTACAGAAGATGGATGCCGGGTACCAACTCAAGAAAAGAGGCAACAAAATCAACCATCTGATGTTCATGGACGACATCAAGCTGTATGGTAAGAGCATCAAGGAAATAGATACCCTAATCCAGACTGTAAGGATTGTATCTGGAGACATCAGGATGGAGTTTGGAATAGAAAAATGCGCCTTAGTCAACATACAAAAAGGCAAAGTAACGAGAACTGAAGGGATAAAGCTACCAGATGGGAGCAACATCAAACACATAGATGAGACAGGATACAAATACCTGGGAATAATGGAAGGAGGAGATATAAAACACCAAGAGATGAAGGACACGATCAGGAAAAGAATATATGCAGAGACTCAAGGCGATACTCAAGTCAAAACTCAACGCCGGAAATATGATAAAAGCCATAAACACATGGGCAGTGCCAGTAATCAGATACAGCGCAGGAATAGTGGGATGGACGAAGGCAGAAACTCCGCAGCATAGATCAGAAAACCGGAAACAAAGATGACAATACACAAAGCACTACACCCAAGAGCAAATACGGACAGACTATACATAACACGAAAGGAAGGAGGGAGAGGACTACTAAGTATAGAGGACTGCGTCAACATCGAAAACAGAGCACTGGGGCAATATCTAAAACCAGTGAAGACGAGTGGCTAAAGAGTGCATGGGAAGAAGGACTAATAAAAGTAGATGAAGACCCAGAAATATACAGAGACAGGAGAAAGACAGAAAGAACAGAGGACTGGCACAACAAACCAATGCACGGACAATACATGAGACAGACTAAAGAACTAGCCAGCGATGGACATTGGCAATGGCTACAGAGGGGAGAGCTAAAGAAGGAAACTGAAGGAATGATAACAGCGGCACAAGATCAGGCCCTAAGAACCAGATCATGTTCAAGTATGATAGACGGAAATAACATCTCTCCCATATGTAGGAAGTGCAATACGAAAAATGAAACCATAAACCACATAGCAAGTGAATGCCCGGCACTTGCACAGAACCAGTACAAAAAGAGGCATGATTCAGTGGCAAAAGCCCTCCACTGGAGCCTGTGCAAGAAACATCAGCTACCTTGCAGTAATAAGTGGTACGAGCACCAACCTGAGGGAGTGATAGAAAACGATCAGGCAAAGATCCTCTGGGACTGGTATCAGAACGGATAGGGTGATACGTGCAAACAGACCAGACGTGACGTTGATTGACAAAGTCAAGAAGAAAGTATCACTCATTGATGTCGCAATACCATGGGACACCAGAGTTTGAGAGAAAGAGAGGGAAAAAAATGGATAAGTATCAAGATCTGAAAATAGAAATAAGAAGGATATTGGTATGCCAGTGGAAATCGTACCCATAATCATAGGAGCACTAGGCACGATCCCAAGATCCCTGAAAAGGAATCTGGAAAAACTAGAGGCTGAAGTAGCTCCGGGCCTCATGCAGAAGAGTGTGATCCTAGAAACGGCACACATAGTAAGAAAAGTGATGGACTCCTAAGAGGCAGGATGCAACCCGGAATCCCACACTATAAATACCACCCAGTCGAATTGAAGGACTGTGATAGAGCAAAAAAAAAAAAAAAAAAAAAAAAAAAATAATAATAATAATAATATTCACTCACTGAATCTCAGGTGTACTTTCGAGATGTGCAATTATGTCCTCGGGATGAGATCAAAGCAGCTCATGAGCCAGTGGCATCCGCCTTTCATTAATGATCACCCATCCAAGTTCTGACCAAATATAGACTACTGTTACTATTGATCGTAGTAGCGAAAGGATAATAGGAAATCCCGTCTTCTCCTGTCCTTTCTTTGAGGTCACGGACGTAGAAGTAGCGCAGCGCTGGAGATTGTTCGGGATTCGATCCTGTATGGAAAATTGAATCCCGTCGCCCGTTACTCTGTGATACGGCAGGAATCCATCTCTTATATGCACTCCGGCACAAACTCACTTTGGCCCCGGATTTTTATGACAAAATTGGGTGACGGTGATGCCCCTACGGATATTTACCCCCCCCTCCCGCCCTCCCCTATCCCCCCCGCTTTTTGTTTTTGTTGTTGGACGTGTTTATCATTCGCCTTCTCTCCGCTCTCGCTCTCTCTCTCTCTCTCTCATCTCCTCTCTCTCTTCTCTCTCTCTCTGTCATAAGAAGTAGTAAGAGAAGTATTCTCTCTCTCCTCTCTCTCTCTCTCTCTCTCTCTCTCTCTCTCTCTCTCTCTTTCTGTGGCGAGCGTGTTTCATTTTGCCTTCTTGGTTTTATGATTCTTGAATATCTCTTTCGTGAATAGAGTCATGTTGGTGTCTGCATCAGAAGGATCCTTTGATTTAACACGAAATAGATGCAACAAGATACTGCTGCCCTTTTGGAAATACGTCTTCAACACAGGTATTAAAAGAAATAAATAGTTATAGGTGAAATTTCATTGGTATTTATTTTGGTTCAGTTATAGCAACTGCTTGTTTAGAGCTTATCAGTATAAAAACTATTTAAAATTCAATTGAGTCACGAAGGAAACGTGTTATGAATCACTATTGGATTTTGACTACGTTTGTAGCATGAATGAAGAGAGAGAGTTTATATATATTTTTTTAAGAAAATAAAATTAGATCAGGTCTCCGTCATGGTCAGCTAAAATTCAGATTATGACATAGGGCCTTATGCAAAGGTTTAGCTGTTATCTGAGCACGACAAGCATTCTTCCCTGTAATCGCTATCTGTAGTTATTGGGGAAATGGATTCTCTTACTTAGAGCATCGCACCCTTTATTGATTTTCATTTTGAAAGGGGCGAATCAAAAGCATAAATCTTACCTCTTCAAAACCAAGCGCTCTTTCGTTCTATCTCTTCGACAAACAAAGGTATTGTTTTTTTGTGGTTTGTGAATTTGCTCGAAGTTTGTCGAGGTGCGGATTGGCGTTTGAAAAGTCTCCGGGGAACGCTCACCACATTTCACTAACACTCGCCAGGATTTTAATGCAAAAACAAGTCGAAGGGAATTTTTAAGATTGTTGCTTTTGGTGTCCATACCTTGCAGCAAATTAGTTCCAGAAATAAATAGCATCTTCCTTCGTTGTTAGTTTACTATCCTCTTGAAGTTCATGAAATTGCATTCTTACATTTTTTTTAGATACCCATGTAAATCTTGGTTTAACCAGACTACTGAGCTGGTTGACAGCTCTCCAATGGCTGGCCGGAAGGATTAGATACTTTGACGTGGCTAGGAACCAATAGGCTACCTAGCAGCGGGACCTACAGCTTATTGTGGGATCCGAACCACATTATATCGAGAATTTTCTAATCACCAGAAACAAATTCCTCTGACTCAGCTTTGGCAGAGCTGGGAATCGAACACGGGACTACCGATTCGGTAGGGGAGCAGGTAACCACTCGTCCAACGAGGAGCTGCCCGTGTTACTACTTCCTCCGTTTCCTACGTGAAGATCCATCCTTCATGAAGGTTCTTTGTTTATAGAGACCTTTCTCTGTCAATTTCTGTATTATGCTTTCCTCCCAACAATATAGTGGGCAGGAGAAGGGCGCAGGGCAGGATTATTTATCACGTCGAGTAGATATATTTATTTCCAACGCGTTTCTTGACCCATGGTCACATCATCAGGACATCTATAACAAAAAGGAGGATCCGAGCACATAATGAAAGAAACACAAACAAAGTATAAGAAAATTTCAAGCGGAAACTAATTTAAACTTAAATACTGAATCACAATTGAATACATTTTGAAATGTGAGCCTTTTTGCTCTTCATTGTTAGTCCGTTTTTTTTTTTTTTTTTTTTTCTTTTTTACCGAGTAGAGTTTTGTAAGGGTCAATTTTTGCTTGGTTTTTAATGTGTAAATGTAGAGTTCCGTAGAACTCGATAAGAAAAGAAGATGTAATAAAATTTTTAATAAGCTTTTTATTAATTATTATTATTATTATTATTATTATTATTATTATTATTATTATTATTATTATTAGTTAGTTTTATTATTATTATTATTATTATTATTTACTCAGTGGGTGGCTGATAAACCTAACGGGATTTCCGATTAGACTTTAAAAATTTAAAAACTGCCAATCTACCACCTTCGTGAAAATATCTCAAATCAGTTAGTTAAATGTCATGAATTTATTTCGAAAATAAAATTTGGACGTAAGACTTCTCCAAAACTTCCGGGTGAAATTAGGTAATACCTGGAATTGATTTTCTTTTACCTACCACCTGTTATTAGTGGAAAATGGTTGTGAAATTCTTGTATATTACTTGGGTACTAATGAACGATGTCTGGGTGGGAATTGGTTACATTTCATGTGTGTATACGTGTGTGTATATATATATTATATATATATATATATATATATATATATATATATATATATATATAGATACATATATATATATATATATATATATATATATTGTGTACATATATATGTGTGTTTATATATATTGATATGATATATATATTATATATATATATATATATATATGTGTGTGTGTGTGTGTGTGTGTGTGTATATATATAATATCCACACATCAAAGGTAATATAGTGGGCAGGAGAAGGGCGCAGGGCAGGATTATTTATACACGTCGAGTAGATATATTTATTTCCAACGCGTTTCTTGACCCATGGTCACATCATCATGACATCTATAACAAAAGGAGGATCCGAGCACATAATGAAAAGAAACACAAACAAAGTATCAAGAAAATTTCAGCGGGGGAAAAACTTAATTTAACTTAAATACTGAATCACAATTGAATACATTTGAAATGTGAGCCTCCTTTTGCTCTTCATTGTTAGTCCGTTTTTTTTTTTTTTTTTTTTTGTTTTTTTTTTTTTTTTTTTTTTTTTTTTTTTTTTTACCAGTAGAGTTTTTGTAAGGGTCAATTTTTCTTGGTTTTTAATGTGTAAATGTGTATAAAGTTTAACTTAGTCTCCTCTTTGGGTTTTCTTATGCTTTGTATATGTTCTTTTAATTATGTGCTTCGGATTCTCCTTTTTTTTTTATATAGATGTCCTGATGGTTATGGGTGAAGAAACGCGTTTGGCAATAAATGTATCTACTGGATGTGTATATGTTCCTGCCCTGCGCCCTTCTTCTGCCTACTATGATATCTATATCTATCTATCTATCTATACAAACATACATACATACTATATTATACATATATATAATGTATGTTATATATGTATATATATATATATATATTATACACGCATATATATATATATATATATATATATATATGTGTGTGTAATATATATACTTATTTATAATATACAAACTCACATATATATAATATATATATATGTATGTGTGTGGTTTAAATAAAATATGTAGAAATCTTTCGCATTTTTCATATTTATTTAGAATTCTTCGACCTCCAATCAGAGGGCGTAAAGAATGATACCAAAAACCAAACATAAAACTTATATATTCAAGGAATCAGAACCGCTTTGCTTTATTTTCCCCACATTTCGCCTGGAAGAGACGTAACTTCACATGCGTGTCTGTGTGTGTGTCAGTCTGTTTGTCTGCTTGCACTCTCTCCTACTCATATCGCCACCTCTAACCCCCCCTACCCCCACCCCCCTACCCCACCAACCAGCCCCCCCATCTACAACAGACCCCTTATCGCAGAAGCAAATTTCCCGTTGTAGCGTCCTACAGTAACCGCCGTTTCCCATCATTTTGGACACCTGATCTCATTTCCGTTTGCCTTGATAAACGCTTGTTCGTCGTAAGGGGCTGCCGCCCGCCCGCCAGCCGCTACGAGGAGGAGGGGGAGGAGGAAGAAGAGGAGGAGGTGTCGCTGCTGTCTTGTTCCTTATCATCAAGCACAACCAACTTCGTCTATGCTCAGTGCTCAGTGATGCCTTCCGGGATGTGGCAAATGTTTGGTTGGTTGAAGTATATATATATATATATATATATATATATATATATATATATATATATATATATATATATCACTATACTGGGCGTTATGTCTGTCCGTTTGTCTGTCATTCAATCACGGCCAACGGCTGGCCCGATGGGCATGAAACTTGGCTGGGTTATAGTGGGGACCCCTAAGATGGTTTATAATGGGGTTTCATCCTTTACCCCATCCCCCTCCCCCCTCCGAATGGGGTGGGGTGAGAAGGGATTTCCTGAAACGTGAGCTACTTCTGCTCGTGAAACGGGGCTGGTTATGCCCGTAGACTTATTTGCTTTACGAATTTTTCATGCATTTTTTCTGTATAACGTATGTCTGCTAATATATATATTATATATAATATATATATATATATTATATATATATACATATATATATTTATATTATATATATTATATATAGTATATATATATATATTATTATATATACATTATTATATTATATATTATATATAATATATATATAGATATATATATATATTATATGATATATATATATATATATCGTCCAGAATATAGAAAGTAAGATTTTATGAGTAACCTTTTACCAGTTATGTATGTATATAGTATAAGTATGTATATGCATATGTATATTGTATAAAATTATTTTTCTGCGTGTATGTATGAACTATCTGTCATATTTTTCATCTATAATGAGCTTTACTTCATAGTTTGCTAGTTGTATGATTATTCAGGGAAACAGAATGAGACACTGTTTCACACACCTCCGTTTATTTCTTTCGAGTTCTGACTTGAGATAAGCACCATTAACTGAAGGGTAATATATATACGATAAATTCTGAGTTGTCATTTAGCCCTCCTGGTAAATTTTGATGTATCTTCAGGACACAGTTGCTCTGTCTCTATTTTCTCGATCGCTCATTTCTGGTAGAACGACACTGCAGAGAACATTGGATCCAATTTGCTTGTTTTCCTTTGTTTTCTGACAGGAAAAGTTGATTCAGAATTGTACCCAATTTGCATATCCTTCAAGCGTTCACTTTTGATAGGATGATTTTCCTCGTTTCTTACAGGAATGCTATGTCAATTGTACTTATAATTTTGCTTTTGAGTAAGACACTGCTTGTATCGTCTTATCCATTTTGCTTCCTTTCAATCATTTTCTTCTGATGTGAAGGCATGTCTAGGACACAAATTCAGGAGATGTATACTAGTATTGGACCATTCCCGGTTTCTTTTATGTCATGCCCTTAGGTTAGGTTACGTTGGGTTAGGTGTGTTCAAGAGGTTATCTGCAGGGAGTTTGTGTGCGGAAAACATAATGAGATCATTTTCAAGAAGATCCTGTGGTCAGTTTTAAAGAGTAACAATTTACCAATCCTTACTAAAAGCATATTCATCTGCTGCTTCATATAAATGACTCGCTAGTGTTATTTTACAATTATGTATGATAAGTTCGTAAAGTAAATAAGTCTACGGGCATAACCAGCCCCGTTTCAAAGGCAGAACCAGCTCCATTTCACAGAATCCCTTCTCACCCCGACCCCCTATGGAGGGAGGGGGGGGGGGGAGGAGGGTGATGCCCCTTATAAACCATCTTAGGGGTCCCCACTATAACCCTGCCAAGTTTCATGCCCATTGGACCAGACGTATGGCCTTGATTGAATGACAGACGGACGGACAGACATAACGCCCATTATAGTATAGTAAAATATGGCGTCCCGTTTTTTTCAGGGACGGTCTCATAGGAAGACTAATTACTCCCGTTTATATTTACTTTTGGGAGGGATGAGGACCTGTTGAAAGAATTACTTTTTAAAGGTTGATCATTTCCCCCCTAATTTCTCTCGGGAGAGCATTCAAAGATTAGTTATTTCTCTTCCACTTTCAGCATTAGTGGATCGGTAGCTGCTATCTCTCTTCTCGGCGTTTTCTTCCGGTTTACGTAATGTAAGAGTACTGCATTTAGGGCCTTGCTTCCGCATAGATTATTCAAAGAGCATTATTCCAACTCTTCTTCCGCATCTACCCGATTGTTCGCCGCTGGAAAGGTCATCTTTGAAAGAGTGAATTACAAAATAAAACACGTAAAAAATGCGCCGTTGAAACGTTTTTTTCGCACAACCTATAATGCTGTATAAAAACAGTACCTGTGTCTGGCAGCTCTCCAGTTGCTCACCAGATGCGGTAGAGTGAGGGTGCGCCCCCATGACGCCGGAAAGCGCTTCCAGATGCACGATCCATGGCTAACTTTAATCTTAAATATAATCAAAACTACTGAGGCTAAATGGTTGCAATTTGGTATGTTTCATGATTAGAGGGTGGATAATCAAGATATCAATTTGCAGCCCTCTAGCCATAGAAAATTTGGTGTTTTTAATGACTAATTTACAGCCGTTTGTTTCCTGTAAAGAAACCTATTGCGAAGGCTGTGTCTGTCCGTCCGCACTTTTTTTTCTGTCCGCCCTCGCATCTTCAAAACTACTGAGGCTAGAGGGCTGCAAATTGGTATTCTGATCATCTACCCTCCAGTTATCAAACGTACTAAATTGCAGCGCTCTAGACTCAATAGTTTTCAATTATATTTAAAGTTAAAGTTAGCCATCATCGTGCTTCTGGCAGCGCAGTTTCATACAGCGTTATAAGCTGTAGAAAA
>NC_087201.1:32821753-32824253 GCF_015104395.2 Macrobrachium nipponense | reverse complement strand
TAATCCACGAAGGAAAGAGAAACGACGGAGTAGGTGCTAGTGAAAGGCCTTTAGACTTCTTGTCCTTGACTTAGCAAAAGTAAAAGACAGGTTGTCGAAAGGCCTCGCGGAACTCGGTCGTTTCTCTTTCCTTCGTGGTATTTGTCTTTATAAATAAATAAATAAATAAATAAATAAATAAATATCACCCTTGCATTGTAATTAAGTGTGAAGGCAGCTACACCATTAACGTAGTTATTCTTCTAAACCTATTTTATGATCGCATAAACCCTCAGTAGTGTGACATCCCACGGTAAGAAGAGAGCGAGAAACGGTTATGGAAGGAAGCGTAGGCGTTTAATCCTTTCTTTGCTCTAATTATGAGCTTGCAAAAATCGTCGAAAATGGTGAAGGTCTCCATCAGGGAATAAACAAATGGGTTGCAGTAAGTTTATCATCTTAATTAGCGATGCCTGTCAACTGTTAGATGTAACTATGCCTTTCTCTAACGGAAAGAGCTGCAGGTCAGATTGTGAGAAATTCATATTCTCGTACTGGGGGAGTAAACCTACAAAGTACTTTTTTTTTGTTTTTTTTGTTTTCTTGTTGTTAGGGGTTAGGAAAGGTCTATGGATGAGCCTAAAAAGGTCTGAGAAAGGTCTTTCGCGTTGAGTTAAAGATACGGGAATTTAAGGATAGGATATTTATGATTTATTTATTTCAGTGAAAATGTCAAAAAGTAAATAATGTGCTTGTTAAATAGTACAGAAAAATTATTTCTGATAAAATGTAGCGTATTATTTTAAGTTTCGTTGGTGAAACCAGGCTCTATTTGACCATAGATTATTTTGTGTTTCCGCTTATAACATGAGTATATGAATGCTTTCAATTTGTGTCCTTTTTATCTGATCCTTGTTGTTAGTATGAGCAGCACTAAGTACTTCACGTTGAGTTAGGAATATCATGTTTACAACCTATGCTTGACGGGGAAAATCTTGCACACTTCCCGAGTAAGCTGGAGGTCGCATCACACCTTGTTTCATTTATGCCGCCGGTGGTCTTGTACGTACCTCAGTTCTTTGAGAGGCCTTATACACCGTATTTTCACATCTTCACCCAAACTGTGGTTTGTGGAACTTTGGTGCTTAACTTGAAGTACCCCCTTACGTTCTTACGTTTTTCTCTGTCGTGAAAATTGACGCTCTATCTTCCCCATCTTCGATAAAAAAGGTTTGGAAATATACATAAACAGAGGTTGAAATACCTTAACATTCCAAGATGGCGTAGCATATGCTATGAAGAGGATTGAAAATAATAAAATCGAAAGTGACATTAAAAGTTCCCGTAGTGGGGTAATGCCGTCAGTGCACCTCATGCACTGCACTGTAGGCATTACTTAAGGTTCTCTGCAACGTACCTCCGGCCCCTAGATGCAACCCCTTTCGTTCCTTTTACTCTGCTTCCTTTCATATTCTCCTTCTTCCCTCTTACTTTCCACATTGCAACTGCTTTTCCTCATGTTACGCATTTCGAATCTTTTTCTGTCTGTGTCATTTTCAGCGCTGAATGACCTCATAGGTCCCAGTGTTTGGCCTTTGGTCTCAATTCTATATTCAATCTATCAATCGGCAGCATTAAAACCCAGGGGGCAATGTGACCCAGGAAATGTTTACGAGTTAAAAGATTTGGCGGGGGAAATAGGAACTGCATTCCATAGGCCACCAGGAGATTGAGATACGAAAAGGAAAGAGTGGTTTTTATTCCTGAGGATTAGTTCAGGAAGAGTTCAACCACCCTTTTTGGTGCCATAGCATGTGTGTATACACACACACACACACACACACACATATATATATATATATATATATATATATATATATATATATATATATATATATATATATATATATATATATATATATCATTCGAGCTACAAATGTCCTTTAATATCTAATTCGCTCCACCTCGGAATTTATATATTTTTATATATGTACCGAGGGGGAATTTTTAGTTGATAATCATTTCGTCCCCCCATGGGATCGAACCACCGTCCAGTTGGACGGGGAACGAAATCAGAAACGGACAGTGACGCTACCGAGTCTGCTAGCAGAGAGGCTATAAGTTTATATCGATTCTGACCATTACAAATCACCGCCAATCTCGGGGTATTTCGGTGATGTGATAAGTATTCATATATATACTATATATATATATATATATATATATAGATATATATATATTATAAAATACTATATATATATACTATATATATATATATATATATATATATATATATATGTATATGTATTATAGTATAAGGGTGACTCCATTAGATGTTAGCTCCACGGTTTTCAAAAAATATTTCGGGATGAGGTAGCTCACCCCACACCCAGCCTCGTTGAGGTAAACTATAGCCAGATATCAAAGGAACGTCCCAAAAAGGAATCCCCCCCCCCCCCCCACACAGAGGGTTAACTCAAGAAGACATTACCCTTCAGCAAAGCATTTAGATGAAGTTAAT
>NC_087201.1:32779253-32814253 GCF_015104395.2 Macrobrachium nipponense | reverse complement strand
TATAAATAAAGGCAAAAAAATCCACGGAGGAAAGTGAAACAATGGAGTAACCGCTGCGAGGCCTTTAGACCTCTCGTCTTTTACTAAGCAGACACTATATTATATATATATATATATATATATATATATATATATATATATATATAATAGATATATATATATATATAGGTAGATAGATAGATAGATAGATAGATATATATATATCTATATCTATATATATATATATATATATATATATATATATTTATATATATATATATATATATATATATATATATATATATATATATATTATATATAATATTATATATAGATATTTATATATATTATAGAAGGAGCCTGTAAAACGCCAAAATGGTCTCTGAAACATAGCATTTACTTTCTACATTTGGTGTTTTTTATGGGCTCTTTTTATCATGTGCAGACTTAAATTTTTTGTATACGTGTATGCTAATTTGATATACATACATATATATATGTATATTTAGATAAAGGTATAAACAACGAAGGAAAAAATAAACAACGGAGTTTCTGCAAGATCTTTCGACTTCAACGTCCTTTACTCATTCAACTTCCTTACTCAGTAAAGGACGTTGAAGTCGAAAGATCTTGCAGAAACTCCGTTGTTTATTTTGTCCTTCGTGGCTTGTACCTTTAATTATGGATTTATCACGTTCTAAACTTTCGTGATTCAGTTATACCTATGTATATATATATATATATGTGGATATATATATGATATATATATATTATATATATATTATATATATATTTATATATATATATAACTATATATATTATTAATATGTGTGTGCTCCGCTACGCAAATTTAAATGAATTTATTTGTATTGGTAAAGTTAGTTTAAGAAGAAATACAAAAGTTTTTGTTATCAGCATGTGGTATACGCACATGTATCTATAGTTAGCAAACGAAAACAACTCAAACTCAAGCTAACTGAATCACTTTGCGGTCAGATTCCATCATTCCAATTAACCTACTACTCTGCATTGCTTTGCATTTTTATCCCATGATCGACCAGATACAGGGATTTTGAAGGATGTAAGTAGTAGTACTAAGTGGCGCCAATGACGAAGGCTACACCGTCGCCTCTCCTCGCAAAGGTCACATCTTTCCTGGAGGTGCGACCTGTGATCGGTGTATGAATGTTGGAGGTCCCTTCGTGTCGAAGTTCAACGAAGTGGGCGGCCTCTTGACCTGGCTAGCGAGGGAGGGAGGGAGGGAGGGAGGGAGGGAGGGGAGTGACAGATCCGGGAGTTAATAGCGTGAAAATTCAGGGCTTTGGTCATCCAGTTTTCATTGCTGACATTTTGCAACAAGTAACTGATGTCCCCAAGGTGGAGTTTTCTTTTTTTTTGGGGGGTGTGGGGGGTGTTGTGGGGGTGGGGGTTGGGGGAGACGTTTGGTTTTTCCTGAATTTCCCTAATTGTGTGTGTGTGTTGTTGTCCGTGCATGAAAACTGTTCCATTTTATCTAAGGATTTCTTTATATTTTATCTTAATAAAGTCTAAATATATCACCGTTCTATTTCCTTACAAACTACCCACGAAAATCGGTATTGGACAAAAATCGCATCGAAATATGTAGTGTGTGTGTATATATATATATATATATATATATATATATATATATAATATATATATATATATATATATATATATATTATATTCGAAATGCAACACCCGCCTGCACACACCTTCACCTGACATGTGATTGCTTCCCAGATGCCGACTGACGTCTCGTGTATGTCATTTGTCTGACAGCTAGTGAGAAGCTCTCTTCTCTCCCGGGAGTATTATTGCCTCTCCAAATCGTCCAACAAACCAGAATTTGTGGGGAATATTTTGAGGCCATACCGAACACCATATCCTGTTTGTTGCTACCCAGGCGTCCATATTTCGAAAGTGACCTTCCCTCTCTTCCAGAGGTGACGAAATAAAAAACGGGTCTTTGGCCCCTACCTGCAACCCGCTTTCATTTCTTTTACCGTACCTTCGTTCATCTTCTCTCCCTTCCATCTTAATGTCCACCTTCTCCTAACAGTTGTTTCATAGGGCTTCAGCTGCTTTGAGGTTTTCCTCCTGTTACTACACCTGTCAAACCGTTTCATTGTCAGTCTCCGTTTCAGCGCCGAATGGCCTCAGTTGCCCCAGTGCTTGGCATCTATGCCGAAAGCCTAAAAAAGTCGATAGTAATCAATCAAAAACAAGGACCATATCTTCACGAGAAGTCTGAAGTTTTCCGCTTTGAAGTTTGGAGGATATGTCTGCATTTCTTTTATATTTGTTTTTTATGTTTTGCTCGACTATCTTTCGTCGACATAAATAGACGATAAAGATAACATCGATACACTGCAGGTCTTCTGCTCCCATGCGAAATTGGGGTCTTACCCTCTCTACAAGAGGAGACTAAATGGGAAGATGAAATTATGATAATTGATAAGATGCTGTCACTTATCTTATCACGTCTACGCAACAGCAGCATCTTCAGAAGTCATTCAAGGAGCTGGTCCTCTTCTTCAAATACATGGACCCTTTTATAGATTTAAATTTTTTATTTTCTATTTTTAATCGCTGATCTTTTTATACTGAGGAAATGAGTTTCATTAGCTTTTATTAGGGTTTCAGTCCTACCTCAGGCTGTTGCCTCTCGAGCGGAAGTTAGTCTGGTAAACAGCCCCCCCCCCCCCCCCCCCCCCACCACCACCACTACCACCACCACCACCACCATGACGTCACTCATGGGAGTAAGCATCCGGTAGACAGTCTCCGTCATATGGTGATTTTAAACCTTTTTCGAATTACACGGGGTGTCCATAAAGTTCCAGTACCATTCTGAGCAATAAATACTTGTAATGGTACAGGGACTTTATGGACACCCAGTATTTTTATAGACAATACCGTACTTTCTTAGCAATTTCTATCGTTTTTCTGTGATCATTAATGTTGTCGTGCAAATTTCAGCGCGAATACAGTCAGTCAGCCATGATTTTTTTTATAATCTGTCAGTGGCTGCCTTCGTTTCCCTGTTCTAGGCTTCACTTTTTTTTTTTTTTTTTTTTTTTTTTTTTTTTTTTTTTTTTTTTTTTTTTTTTTTTGGGGGGGGGGGACTTCTCGGTGTTTTTTGGACCTTGTGTCGGCGTCATCCTTATCATTCACGTAAAACGAACACTACTCTGTGGGAAGACTTTAGGACTAGGTTCAAAGTCTCGTGTCATGTGTGTTTCTATTAGGCAATAATGCCTTCTGAATCAGTGCTCATATAAGGAACAAGGACCAATTTCGGAGGAGTTGTGAAAACTGTCTTATATGTCGAGGCTAAAATATCCGGTCTGGGTAGTACTTTGGAACCTGGCAATATGTGAACTGTAAACATAAAAGCATTTAGGCGCTTCATAGATTTTAAATAGTTTGTGTCTAACCTCTTGTTACTTTCGCTTTTAACTTTTCTTATTTCTATTTCTGCACTGAAGTTTATGATCTCTACTTTCACGATTTCTATTTTCTGCACTTCAGTCACACGAAAATCGAGAGACGTTTAAAATTTCGTTTACATTAAAGAAAGCTCAGGCAAAGACATACACGTGCCCACGCACACACGTACATTAGCCGACACTGCCTTTGCACTGCGAAGTGGATCCGGTGTCAATTACCTGTTTAATGTCAGGGGATCAATCAACCTAATTTTTATCTGCAATGCAGATGTAGCGGTATGCTGATGTAACTCGCTTTCTCACTTCATTTTTTGGGCACTCATAATGCGTCGTGTTCGTCAGAGCGCGTGTCATTTCATTAGGTAAGGGAAGCCACACCAGGTCACGGCGGTGTTGGAAGACTTGGGCCGGGCTTGAACTGGTCGGCGTGAAGATTGTATCCGAAATATGAAGAGTTGGGAAGAGTAATTTCTATCTGTTTCTCTTTTTTCGACTCACTGAGAGTGAGGCCATTGCAAATGCTATTTAAAAAACAGAGAGAGAGAGAGAGAGAGAGAGAGAGAGAGAGAGAGAGAGAAGGTTTCTAAAAAAAATGTATTCTATTTGCAGGTCACTTGCACAGGCATTCTCTTCTTTTTTTTTATAAAATAGAGGAGCTGGAGATTTGTGGGAAATTAGATATTTTTCCCTTATATAGTCTATGCAGTACTTCTATATTTAGGAGTGAGATCTAATTTGTTCAGTGGTCTTCAGCAGATCCACGAATTACGAATGCACGAATTAACCCCCCCCCCCCCCCCCTCTCTCTCTCTCTCTCTCTCTCTCTCTCTCTCTCTCTCTCTCTCTCTCTCACACCTCCAGTAATTCCGGTACTCTTTATTTTTTATTTACTTTTTCCCATACGGCAGTTTTAATCCCACGATGCCTATAAGAGATTCACATCAACCGTGCATTTGATGTCTAGGCCAGTCCCTTACGACGCTCCTGATTGACGGTTGATAAACCAATCACAGGGCTGGAAACTCTCAGTCTCTATCGAGAGATCACATGGGCAGGATCTATGTTCCACCGCTCCTGAGGGAAACCTTTTTCAAAAGCATTCTTCATGAGGGTGGAACATACTACATCCTACCTATATGAACTCTCTCGAGAGCCTGAGAGTTTCCAGCCCTATGACTGGCTTATCAACAGCCAATCAGGAGCGTCGTAAGGGACGGGCCTAGACACCAAATGCTCGGATGATGTGAATCTATTACAGCAGTTGTAACGTCCTGGCAGTCATTATATGAAAGTAAAAGTGTACATCTCTGACATGGCAAACTCTCGCCATTTTCCTACGCGGTACTTTACTGGTGTTTTAAAAGATTTCTCTTCCCCCCCCCCCCTTCCCCCCCCCCCCTCCCAAAATACGTCTCCTAAAAAAAAAAAAAAAAAAAAAAAAAAAAAAGCAGAAATTGTTAGCGCTCGTAGATTTTTTTTTTTTTTTTTGGCGCGGGGGGGGGGGGGGGGGGGGGGGGGGGGGGGGGGGGGGGGGGGGGGGGGGGGGGGGGGGGGGGGGGGGGGGGGGGGTGGGGGGGGGGGGGGGGGGGGGGGGGGAGGGGGGGGGGGGGGGGGGGGGGGTGGGGGGGGGGGGGGGGGGGGGGGGGCCGGTGTTATGTCTCCCTCTTGGCTCATCTACCAAAAGACAGTTTGAGTCGTCCAGAATAAAAAGCAGTTCGCTCAAGGATCTGTGATTTTCTTGTCTTTATGTAACCTGGCATAATTACTTGTGTTTTGTCTGCATCTGAGAGAGAGAGAGAGAGAGAGAGAGAGAGAAGTACTTTACGCAAGAGAGAGGAAAATGTACTTTTCCCAAGAGAGAGAGGAGAGAGAGAGAGAGAGAGAGAGAGAGAGAGAGAGAGAGAAGTACTTTACGCAAGAGAGAGGAAACTGTACTTTTCCCAAGAGAGAGAGAGAGAGAGAGAGAGAGAGAGAGAGAGAGAGAGAGAGAAGGTGTTTTACCCAATGTTTCACCCAATGTGCGAAAAATGAAATAAAAATGAAAAATGAAAATGTCCAAATCTAGTCCACAACAAGATAACGAAAACGGACTTTTCTTGGCAAAAGGTGACAGAAGAAGAAATAAAATCTCTTTAGGAAAATATTTTGATTTATTCTCTGAACTTTGGCTGAAGCGAATCGTAACAAAAAGAAAGAAAAAAATGGCGCAGAAAATGGACTCGTCGGTTTTTAATCTTATTTCTTGAATATTCTCCCTTCCGGAAGGCTTGAAATCCGAAAAGAAACGGAGTGAGAAATCCTACCTCCGAAGTGAAGATTTGAACTCAGTAAGGAGGTGGAAAGCTTAACGCTACGCCACCATGGTATGGATAGGCCTATAGAAAGTTCTGGTCATTGTCATTTTATATGTTAAGTGTTAGTTTTCTGTAAAAGGAAACTATTACGCCAGCTGTGTCTATTCGTCCACCCTTAAAAAAAAAAAAAAAAAAAAAAAACAACTCTTGAGGGCTGCAAATTGGTATTTCGATCATCCACCCTCCATTCATCAAACATACCAAATTGCAACCCTCTAGCCTCAGTATTTTTAAAATTCTATTTAGAATCAAAGTCAGTCATGGATCGTGCATCTGGCAGTGCTTTCCAGAGCCATGGGACGCACCCACACTCTGCCGCATTTGGTGAGGAACTGGAGAGCTGCCGGTCGTAGTTGATGGTTTTATAGTACAGCATTATACGTTGTACAGAAAACATATTGCTCTTAATGTGGTTATCAGTATGAGCTGAATTAAATTCTTACTTATTTATTTTTTTGGAAGTGTAGAACTATTTATTTTCTTTCGGATTGGAAACATTTCAATTGCAAATATAACTGGAGATATTCAGAAACAGAGAAACCCGATGTCTCAATGATAACTACTGTACGTGTATAAATATTTTTTTTATTTAACATTCAACCGTTACGTATAAGTATAAAGAGGATCGAGGGTTTTTATTTATTATTATTATTATTATTATTATTATTATTATTATTATTATTATTATTATTATTAAAATGTGTATATATTCTTTCAAGACCAGACAAAAAAGCAAACTTGTTAAGAAAGCGAAACAGTTAAAAGAAGAGGTAAGTCAAACGCAACAACAATAAACAAATAGACATGTATATGGTATAGGGAGCCTATGAAATGACCAATTCGCTCAGGAACCTTTGAACCCTGAGAGCTACAGTGCTAAACGGTGAAACCGTGATTCATCTGCACTGTTTTCGCCGTGTTTAGTACTTGCCCATGGGGAGTCAAATGTATTTTGCTGTAGGGATCAAATGTCACTAGGTGCTTTGATCCCTCAGGGGCTAGTAGTAAGCAGTAAGCACGTAAAAACACATTTGACTATACTCTGTTTTTTTCCATCTGTCCATCTGCCTGTGGTGTTTTCGCATGGTAACACTGCGTCCGGGGCTTTAAATAGTTACGCTACGTGTAAGTTTTAGGTAAATAAAAGGATATCTGGGTGTACATTTGCAACTGGAAAGTGTTTTAATAATTTACTGTATGCGAATTACCCCGTTAATAGTCGAAATAGGATATTATATAAAGCCCGGGGCGCAGTGTTGCCATGCGCAAACACCATAGGCGGATGGACAGATGGAAAAAAACAGAGTATAGGTGCATTTGATTCCTCAGGAGCTAGTACTAAGATGTTCGTAAGCGAATTGGTTATTTGACATATACCCTGGGCCCTAGGGTATTCGGGAATCCCTGTAACATGTAGTAAATATGTGTTCATAATATTCCACAGTCGATTCATTAGATAAAAGACCAAGAGACTGATATTTTAGCCTGATTTCTTGAGTTCGGATATGTTGGAGTTTCAGATTCCCAGGGATTTAACCCCAAAAGAACACTTGAAAAGATCTAGAATTTGCCGGCATTTTATTTTATTTTTTTTTTTTACTCTGTAAACTTCAGTATCTAAGAATTAGCTGTTTTGTGGAAATGCTTAAAACCCAAAGGCTAGAAGCCTGTTTATCTTAGAATTTTAAACCACACCACCACCGCGACCACCTCTACTAATACCATAATGGAAAATTCATATCTAGGAAAAGTTAAGTATATCTTAGTTTTACCAGACCACTGAGCTGATAAACAACTTTCCTAGAGCTGGCCCGAAGGATTATGTATCTTTTTTACGTGGCTAGGAACCAATTGGTCACCTAGCAACGGGACCTACAGTTTATTGTGGGATCCGAACCACATTGTATCGAGAAATGAATTTCTATCAACAAATAAATCCTGATTTCGCGTTGGCCGAGAAGAGAATTGAAATACGGACCACCGGATTGGTAGCCGAACGCGAAAACCACTCGTCCAACGAGGAACTTTCATATCTAGGAACCTTTAAAATTCAGGGTTTGACTTCACGGTCACTATTTCCAGTCCATCTAATCAAATGGAACAGTAGTTGTTTTACTTATGATTAATTATAATTATTAAGCTACAAGTTTGTTGGCCGGAACCCGGTGCTACCCGTCATGTCTCACCTACCTGCCCCGCCCCCACCCGGGGCGGACAAACAGGTTTGCAGGAAGAGGGTGGATGTATCATATCTCCTCCACCCTCCCGATCCCCTATCTACAGCTGTCCCACCTGGGGCGGACAAGCAAGAAAGATGCACTCGGATTTTATTGTTATAGAATGCTAGATAGTTTATGCAGTTGCTCCTGTTTATAAGGTAATTTGTCTAAAGGAAAGAACCATCTGGAATTCAGTGCTATGAACAGAAACTCTGTATGACTTTCCTTACGGTTTACAGAACTGATTACGAATCCAATTCTACTACAGAATTTTCTTCTTTGATTATATCTGAGAGTGCAAGGTGGCGACACACTAGTTTCATTTTTCCAAGATCAACTATTTCATTTCTTCATCTTATCAGATTACTTCTCAAAAGTGGTTGGCCTTTGTTTGAGCCTGACAGGTAGCCCAGCCCACCGATGTGTACCAGTTATCGCTCCCAGATGTTTTGGAAGGATGGAAGAAAAATATTAATGCATATTCTTCTCAGATCATTTTATGCTTACTAAGCATTAGACTTATATTCTCTTAGGTAGGCTTTTGTATTGGCAGTTATTATCCTTAAGGCAAGAAGTACAGTTCTCATTATGGTAAAATGGTGTACTTCTCCTGTACCCCTTGGGCATTTTTATAGATTCCTGTGTACCCCTAAAAATTGAGAATTGAAGAGAAAAACAATGAAATTGATATTGTGATAATGTCACACCTTTACTAGTTGTGAGGGTCAGTAGGACTGAGTGACTCAGGCCATAGTCACTGTGCCGCCAGTAGTGAAAAATGAATGGTATTCACCCTACTCTTGATATAACTTTAGTAAAAGCTTTGCTTACTAAAACGGGAAAAAAAAACAAGGTATGTGCAATCTCGATGCAGATTGCATCATGCATTGCACAGTACTGGCGATTCCCTTAGATCCAACGTATCCCCTGAAGAGCACAAATGTACCACTTGGGGGTATATGTGCCCCAGGTTGGGAATCTTTGATGTAAACAAACGTTGGTTCTGTATGCCTGTGCAGTTCTCTTTTGTGACGAATACAGAGAATAGTACTAGTTGAGAGTGAGTGTAGTATGAGATCGCCCGATCAGCAGCCACTGGATCAGTGCTCGGTGAAGATAACCTCCCTACAGGTGGGTATTTTTGTTATTTGTGGTACTACAGAACCGAAGGGCTACATTGCTAACGCATGCATCACCTCGCACGATAAGCCTCAGTTGAAAACACGAATTGGAATTTGCAAAGTGAAACCTTGTCTTCTGCGAACCGCCTCAATAAAGTGAGCCTAGTAGGTGAAGATAAGCCTAATACCGAGAGAATAGCCAAATTTGCTACAGTTTAGATCATCTCACAAGTGGATGAGATATTCGCCTCAGTGGCGTGATCGGTATGGTCTTGGCCTACCACCTCGGTGGCCGCGAGTTCGATTCTCGGGAAATCCATTGAGGTGTTAGAGATGTGTATTTCTGGGGATAGAAGTTCACTCTCGACGTGGTTCGGAAGTCACGTAAAAGACCGTTTGGTCCATGCAACGTAAAAACACCATACAAACAAATAAAAAAAGTGGATGAGACTACTGTTACATCTTGGATTGCCTTCCAGTTCCTCCACATTTGGAAGTCCAATTTTGTGATTATGTTTTGGTTTTGGCTCTGAGGACCTGTGGTGCAATAATCCTCCAGCAGGTTTTTTTTAACGAGGTATGACGCAGGTTTCAGGTATACATACATTTTGAATAAAACTGCTTCTTGTGTATTTGAACCAAAACCTCGAAGATATTGACTTGAGAGGTGCAATCGCGCCATGTATTCAGTCATAACTTGAAAACGCTTCCCGCTGTTAATGAATATTGATTTATTTGGCAAGTTTTTGTTTGTGAATGAAAGTTCTGGTTTTTACCTGTTCATTTGATGTAGCCTGATCACTTTGCAGGTTCAGAAATATAAGTACGTTCAAACACCTTCACACGATTAGTGAATCCACTCTCCCCTCATCTGAGCATCATTGCTCTGACCTACTTTCGTTTCTTACCTACCTACATTGTATTCGTGTGTTTGTTGACAAGTCACGGAGGTGTCGCGTGGGTGACTGAAGACAAAAGCCCGCTGCAGCTTTATTTGCGACAGAAAAGATTCCGGACGTCAATTCACTTACCGTCGGTTTCTTGGAATATTCGGCTATTATCTGTCGCTCGCATTTCTCCTGTGCTGTTTGTTTTTCAACTCTCTCTCTCTCTCTCTCTCTCTCTCTCTCTCTCTCTCTCTCTCTCTCTCTCTCTCTCTCTCTCTCTCTTACACTTCATATATATATATATATATATATATATATATATATATATATATATATAGATATATATATATATGTATATATATATATATATATATATATATATATATATATATATATATATATATATATGTATACTGAATCACGAAAGTTGGGAACGTGATAAATCCATAAATAAAGATAGATGCCACGAAGGAAAAATAAACGAAGGAGTCTGCAAGATCTTTCGACTTTAAAAGTCCTTTACTGAGCAGATACTGACATAAATACGAGAAAAGACAATACAAGAAGGTTCGTATAACTGACAGATAGGGATTATAAAGGGATTAGTACCTAGAATCCGACACAACCTGGAAGATAAGAAACCTTCCCAAACAAGCATAAACAATGGGTGCAATTTAAAGGTTTAAGACAATCATCTCAGATACAATTTCCACACAATTAAAGGATTATAGGTGACAGCTATTCGGAACTTGGTAAACAAAACCATATTCACAAAACATGACAGACATACATTACAAAAAATTTAATAACTCTAAGGCAACTGATTTTTATTTAAGTCAGTAATTGTATCTTTGAGTCATTCTTAAACATGTTACAGATACAAGGGTCTAAATGAAAAAGGCCACGACTAACATTGAAATTACAATGAAAAGTAAGTTGTATTAAAGCAGATTCTAAAAGATTTCGTGATAAGACATCTCTTGACCATGCAATTACTGAACTATCAATCCAATTAATTCGGTGGTTGTTTTCACTTAAATGAATGATAATGCATTCGATTTTTGCCCAGTTTTTACAGAGTATTTATGCTGGCTTAGCCTTACTTCTAAGCCTTTGCTGGACTGTCCGAGATAGAATGAGGGACAATCCATACATGGAAGGAATTTTATATATTATGTTGTTGCTTTCTCTGGGCCATTTTTTATTAACATTCTTTTTAGTGTGTTATTATAGAAAATACAAAAGGTTGACATTAAAAGCTTTAACAATGGTTTAACTGGTTTCAAATCCGTTAAAATAAGGCAAACTGAGAATGTTCTTAGAATTTTCTTTCTGTGTGTTATTTACAGTATAAAACTTTTTGTGGGCTTATTATAACAAATGTCTAATATATATGAAGGATAGCATAAATCTTTCCCTATTTTTCTTTATATATTTCAATTTCTTGATCCAAAATATTGTGGACTGACAATTCGCAATGCTCGTAAAAACATAGAGGAAAAAAATTGATATTTTTATATTAAGATGGTGGCCTGAGAAGAAACAAATGAACATAAGTTAAGTTGTTAGTCGGTTTCCTATAAATACTGAATTTACATTGAAATGGTTCTCTATGTATCACAAAAAAAAACGTCTAAGGAAAGGTAGGGCAGCTTGTCTTTTTCTAATTCTAGAGTAAACTTAATAATCGATGGCACCCTGGTTATTTAATTTAGAGAGTACAAAAAAAATCATTTACAATCAATAACCGAACAGGAAGAACAGCTAAACAATCCATCAATGTAACGGATAATCCACTTTGACAGGAATATGAATTGATAATTAGGTAAGTAGTCGTTTTTTCAAAGAATTCCATAATACAATGGTTTTGAGAGTAATGGTAATAAACGGATTTCCCGATTGCCATGCCAAAACTTTTGTTTGATAAATTTCACCATTGAATATAAAACTTACAATCACCCAAATGCACAAACCTCGTGAGTGAAATAAGTGTGAACTTATAGGTACAGGTAATTCATGCTGAGTTAGTTTCATTGCATAAGAAATAATTCTAAAATAGAAGTTTTAGAGGGACTTTTAGTAAAAAAGAGAACATACGTCAAAACTAACGAATCTATTCAGTAGGGCTAAAGAGCAATTTTGTTTAATTTAACAACCCTAGTTTCCACTTACTTTTGGTTTTTATAATTCATTATATATTAAAAAAAAAAAAAAAAAAAAATATATTATATATATATATAGATATTATTATATAATATATATTATATATATATAGTATATATATATATATAATATATTATCATATATATAATTAATCCTTACTGTGACCCTAACAGAATGCTCTTCAAGTTCCAAGTTCTAAGCCCCGAAAGAAATGGTGGGTGGGAGGGTTGGGGGAGGGGGGAAGAGAAAAAGAGAACGAGGTGAAATAATGGAAATGTTCAAAAATACGTAGCAATGTAATTTGAAGCAGCTATCTGAACATAGAGAGGAGAGAGAGTGAGAGTAGAGAGAGAGAGAGAGGGAGTATCGGTATTGACGACTCGGAGTGCTTGCCTACGCAAGCTTCCCAGGTTTGGTCTTATTACTCCTGAGACCTTAGGTATGTGTGGCGCCTTTTTTCCTTTGTTTGAATCTGCCCAATCTAAGTGGACTATCATATAATATGATATATCGAATATATATATATAATAATATATATATTATTATAAGAATTATATCTAATATAAATATTAATAATATAATACTATATTTATTATATATATAGATATATATCTTATACTATATTAATCATAATATATAATATAATTTATAATATATTATATATAATATGTATATATATATAGTATTATATATATATTATTATATTATATATATAATATATATAATATATATTATAATATATTATAAGTAATTATGTCTTGGATTGGAATAGTTTATTATTCAGGAAATTGACGGTGGTTTTTTTTATTTTATAAAAACCAGAAATGCTTGAAATAACGTCTTTGACAAAATTCCAGAACATAACCATTTGCAGAAATAACTCTCTCTCGTCTCCTCATCTCTTCGTTCCTCTCTCAATTCTCTCTCTTCTACTGTCTCTCCGCGCTATGTGGCAAGGCCTTCCAGTACCTTTGAGTTGTCCTCTCGTCCTAAGTTTTGTGTTCCTGAATTGTTCACCTGTTTTTGGACTGGCCTGGAAGTCCCATTTCAGCACCACCCCCCCCCCCCCCCCCCCCCCCCCCGCCCACCCCCCCCCCCCCCCCCCCCCCACTCTTCAAGCTGACGACGGGCCCGGCCCTTCACTGATAATTACAAGCACACTTGTTGCTTGTTTCGTTTCCTGTCGTTGGTAAGGTATTTTGAGACTCTCCTTCCGTCTCTCTCCTCTCTCCTCCTCGGAATAAATAGTATTTTCATATAGGTTTAACCGAGGGGGGAAATTTTTTTTCGTTGGTAAGAAGTTCGTCCGCGTGTGGGTTCGAACCACTCAAACCAAACGAATTCAGAGGACGTATATATTATATATGATATATATATATAGATATAATATATATATATTATATATATATTATTAGATATAATATATATATATGTATATATATAATATATATTGTAGATATATACTCGAGGTATTGTGTATTAAATAAGAAACGAACTTAAATTAAAACTACTCCTTTATTTTTTATATGCATTACAAATTGATGTTTCGTGTTCCCTTCTTCCTTTACAGCACCAATTTAAACGCCCTAAAAACGTGCCGTCTTGCCACTTATCATCGCTGATAAAAACTTCTTTGAAAGTTAAAACGTCGAATGCCAAGTCGGCGGTCTTTTCCTTTTTCGTTCCTTCTGCATTTTTTTTCGCAACATTTTCAAAATGACTACGTTTGTTTAGACATTAGGCCTTTAGACCTTTTAGACCTTTAAGCCTTTTAGACCTTTAGCGGAGGGAGAAGGAGTAATAACCGAAAGCCGGAACCTTTTGGGGAAAAAAAAAGGCCCGCTACGGAAAACCACTTCTAACTAATGAGCGACCTCACAAAATAACTGCTGTTTTGTTTGACCATGCAGGGTTCGAACATGTTCCAAAACGCATTCATTGGACGACTGGTTTTCACTTCTTTGTTTACTAGGGGGTACTCAGTAAATATATATTAAATATTAATATAGATATATATCATACATATATAGTTTACATATATTATATATTATTATAAGATAATATAATATATCTATTACATATAGATATATATAATCTATAGATATATATACAAACACAATCTACTAAGAGGAGCCCATAAAAACGGCCAAATACAGAAGTAAGTACTATATTTCCAGGGACGGGTAATAAATGAGAAATATAGTACTCCTTACTTTCTGTATTTTGGCGTTTTTATGGGGTCCTTTTATTGAATGGAATTCCGTTGCAATAGAATATATATATATGTATATATATATATATATATATATATATATATATATATGTGTGTGTGTGTGTGTGTGTGTGTGTGTGTACCGGTTTTAGTTAATTGTGCAGTCTTGCTAAGGTGGTCCTGGCCTTGATATTATTCAGTAATAATGGCGGGGCGGATTATAATAATCGCTAATATCCTTCACGCGTCTTCTTGTCCGCGCAGCACTTTGACCTAAGAGAACTCCGGTCACTATTTATGAAGATGTATCTAAGAAAAAGAGATCAAAGGTTTTCTCCCACAGGAGGAAAAACGATTAAAAAAAACCTTTACAGTCGAGTCCAGAAAAGAAGAAGAAGAAGAAAAAAAAACTAAATGTACTGCTTTCAAAGGTTTTCATAGTCTCCGCCCGTCAGTAGTTCCATCTGTTGATAGGCTTGTATTATTATCAACTGGAAGTTTGGACATTGTATTATTATCAACTGGAAGTTTGGCGGGCAAACAGATTTTAAGCAGGAGGATGCAGGAGGTTGAATGTCTCCTCTACCCTTCCGTTTTCCTACCTAACCCCCTCCTGGGGCGGACAAACCAGTTTGCAAGGGGTTGGTGGCTGTGTCATGTCTCTCTCTTAATTGTGTCATCTGGGGGAGAACATACTACAAGATCTAGGATTTTATTATCATAGATAGATTATTATTATTATTATTATTATTATTATTATTATTATTATTATTATTATTATTATTATTATTATTATTTATTATTAGTTATTACCATTGATGAAGAATAGCACGAGATTACAAATACCAGTGCACTGCTTAATACATGATTATCTAATATTGTGACGAGATTGGTATGATACGACTTCAAACCCGAATTATGTGAAAACTTGTAGAGCGCAGTAGAAACCCTGGCTAACATACTATATCCGTAATAATTCGGACAGTATGCGAGTTTGAATTATCTTCTCTTTAATTACCTTTAATTACTACGATGTCATTGCAAGCATTTAACAGAAACGTGAAAATAAAAACTATTGCGGAGACAGGGTGGATAGTACAAGAGGAACATTGGAATATTACCTTCTGCCAAGAAATGGTTCTCTGTATTTGCTGATTTCACTGCAGAACATTTCACCCTCCTCCAGTTGTGTTTTTAAAGGTCTCTCATTTTATGAGCTAATTTAAGTTTAATGCTTCCTTTAGTGTCACTGCTAGTGGCCTTTTTCGTCTACTTAGTTCCAAGTTTTCACATTTTAAATTCACTGAGAGATATGCGCAATAACTTCGCCTGGAAATTGTGTCTTCAATGGTACTGCCAGGATCTTTGTTCCATCTTCGCTTCATTAGTCTATATGCCACAACGTTTACCATGCTTGCGGTGCGCTTACTAGGGGAGTAATCCTATACAAACTACTAATTGGTTGTTGGTGGTGCTGGGCGGGGGGGGGGGGGGGGGGGGCGTTGTAGGAAAGGTCTATGGAAGAGCTGAAAAAGGTCTGAAAAGGCGTTTCGCATTGAGCTAAAGAAACGGAATTTAGGATAGGGTGTTTATGATTTATTAATTAGAATTTAAATGTAAAAAATAAATGATGTGCATGTTAAACAGTACAGAAATTTATTTCTAATAAAATATAGCGTATTTATTTTTGTTTTTCGTTGGTGAAACAAGGTTCTATTTGGCCGCAGATTTTAGCACACGTGGTAATTTATCTGGTGTACTAAATTTAGGCTTTGTTTCTGTTCAGTTATTTAGCGTTTCCACAACTGAGATTATATGAACGTTTTTAATTTGCAGCCTTTTTATTTAATCCTTATCTTTAGTATGGTTAGTACTAAGTATGAGGATTAATGACGAAGACCACTTCACGTTGAAATTAGGAATATTATGCATGAGAGGAAAATCTTGTACGCGGCCCGAGTAAGCTGAAGGTCGCATTACACCTTGTTTCTTAATGAAAGGAGAAGGTCTCTGAAATATTTTACTTGTATACTTTTCATGGCAGTTTAGCCCACATTGCAGATTTCATATCTTATTGCTCCAAAAGAAGCCAGAAATTCTCAGTTAGAAAGGACTGTGGTTGTCAATTTGGTCTAACCATTGAATGACCTAAATAGTCTCTTCTGTAGCTTGTGGGGCAAAATTGAATGGAAATATGTAGGCGTTTTCTACACCCAATGACGCACTCTTAAAGAATCTCTTATTAAGGTGCCTCTTTGTGGAATCTATATTTCTTAAGTAGCTTTGCCTATTATCGGTTTATTCACCTAACATTTACAAAGCAAGTTGTTAGCAAATGAGCAGTCCAGGGTTTCTGTTTCGATATGAAGCTTTAAGGAGTCAGGCTTGTAATTATTTATGAAGCGTCCCCTCTATTCTTTTCGTACATCATTAACGGTAGTTTTTGCGACTTGAATGTATCTATAACCAGGTAAACTGCATCATGTCCGATAAATGAAATTTGCGCCATATTATTTCATCATATAAACTTGTATTTATTAAAACCTATAGGTCTAAGATATTTATTTCTGCCCCGTTTGTAGAATCAAGTTTACGATTTTCCCTTTTCACTCTTAACGGATTTTGTAACAAAATAATCATGGAATTACTGACGTTATCTTCCCGAGTGCCCATCCAATTTCAGTATTGTGTCTCTAGCTCGTATACTTTTGTAACAAACGCGCACTGACAGTCAGTAGCGTGGAGATCGCTGGTGATGTTCGTTAAGAGAAACTTTTCCCCCCCAAAAAAAAAAAAATTATAGAGCTGTTTCACTGGAGAGATCTTCATTTTGAAGGCTGATAGCTTATATGGTCGAATACCTCAGCCCAGAAGATGCTTGATAAGTTGCAGCAGTGTTCTTTGTCATAATTTTAAATGGTGCTTGATTTTTTGTTTTGACTTTTAAGAAAATCTTTTGCCTATTGGATTTCTGAAGCGTTTTGTTATGCTTTACAATACTTGGGTAGTTCAGTGTCTGGGAAAACTAACGGCTAATCTATGAAGTATGATGAGGTCCCCTTGAAGTATAGGCCGTGTAAGCCCGGCTTAACTAGTACTATCCTCAGCTCGTACCCAGAAATACAAAAGGAATAAAATGGACCTAGTGAGGCGGTTCTTTCAACCGGGTGTGTAGGTTGGGGGTTGGCGGGGAGGGGAGGGGGGGGGGGGGGGGCGGTGTTTGGCGAGGAAAGAGAAATGTTTGCATTTTCAGTTCCTCCGCTGACAGAAATTTTGTTTACGCTCCCGCTGAATAGCATTGGCACGAGAAACTCTCTTCCACCCTAACCCCATCCCCCTCCCAATCCCCCGCGGAAAGAAACAACGAATGCGTGCATAAAAAAGCAAACCATCTGTGATGGAAGGCCTGTAGAGGGAGCTTAACAGAAGCGTGGTTACACCAGTGGGGTCTGGGAAGAGGGAGTTGGGGTGGGGTGAGGGCGGGGGGGGGGGAGGTGATACCGGGTTTGCTGCAGGAGGTAAGAAAGATTGGAGGTGCGGGAGGAGGGCGAGGGTGGAGGTGCGAGGCTTATCGCTGCATTTGCATAATATGCACACGCAAGCATAGCACGGGATCAATGCAACAGCCTTGCGTATCCGCTTATTGCATGATATCCTATGCAAATTGCTTTCGGTAACTTTGCAGGTATTCCCTAACACAAGTCTTTGTGTAACAACTTCGCGTCGCCTTTAATCTTCGGATCTTGACATAAAAAGTCGTTCGCATCTGCCTCGCCCCTGGTCGCACTCGGAAGTAGAGACTTTTACATTCTATTCTCCCTAACCCTCTTTTGGTCTCATTCGCCTTCTGAAATATATGTATATATGTTTATTTATTTGTTTGTATTCTCCGCCTCGAGAAGTAGCTCGGAAAGCGTTGGTAATCCTGTAGAAGGATGGAAATGCCTCTGAATAGCATATGAGCCTTCTCTCCTCCTCAGGCCGTTCGCAGCCTTATACGTACTACATCTATTTCAAACTCTCCGGTTCGTAGACAGGAATATGGCATCTGCACCGCTCTGTGCAGTTTAGAAGTCACCAGATGGTACTACGTAGATGCAAGGGGATTAGATCCCCTTCAATTTATACTGGCGCAGTGAAATAAAACAATGAAGGGATAAAGCTGTTAGTTTTTGGGGTTGAAACGTGTTTAAATGTGGTGCATTAGAGAAGTTTTTGAGAGAAAGCTTGATGTTTTGACGCTTTGTTAGATCAAAGTGTGCGCGTGGAGGAACGAAATGACTTAGGTTGCACGGGAGTATGCGGTCCAGACAAGGAAAAAAATGATAGTGAAATACAATATTTCTGGAAGAGAAACGATTTTGTGACCCCTACTTTTGGAGGAACAAGATTAATTGGTTGTGTTAGGAGATACGATTGCAAAACCAAGGCGGCAGAAAGATTAAAGCTTTAGCTTTGAAGTAAACGAAAATTTTAGTCGTAGGGAAAGTGTTTCGATAGACGTTGATTGTAAGAAACTGATGGTTTCATATAAAGACTACGCAAAGGTGATGAAGACCAGCTGCTAGAGGAAATTCGTTAGATGGCAAATAAGGGCTGGTATGGGAAAAACATGGTGGTTCTAGACAAGGAAGAAGGTATCGGGAACCAAGTGTTAATTATGCCCCTAGAAAAATCTTGATACAGCGACAAACTAAGCATTCGTTGACAGTCAAGCGCATTTGTACTTCCATTTGAGTTTTACTTATTAACATATTTATCTGTTAGATAGAAAGGTCACTTCAACGCACTATGTTAGGCAGCTCGTCGTCCATCGAGCAGAATCAGCCTCTCAAGGCGTATGATTTTTAGGCTTAGATGTAAATACGTTAAATCTACGGTCCGTTTTATCGTGCATAATTTTTTAGTAGCTCTGATACCGTCCTACTTAACATGACTTATGCATTGAACTAGCCTCGCTATAGCCCAATATAGAAGAGCAGTTTCTTCATTTGCACCTATTCGGATTTACAAGGCTTGTAATAAGATTATCCAAGAGACGGGTGATCATGATAATAAGAGGCCTATCAATGTATTGTATATATGTTACAGGAATATGTGAAATCCAGGGATTTCATGAAATCAAATGTGAAATAACCAATTCGCCTAGGAACTGTCGATCCCAGAGGGCTAGTACTAACGCGGTGAAACAGTGATTCATCTACACTGTTTCGCCGTGTTTGGTACTAGTCCCTCGGGGGTCAAATGTGTTTTGCTGGAATTAGTACTAGCTCCTGAGGGATCAAATGCACTAAGGACATTTGATCTCCCCTGGGCTAGTACTAAACACGGCGAAACATAGACTCACCAGGAGCTAGTACGAAAACACGGCGCAAAATAATTTGGCTCCCCAGGGGCTAGTACTTTCCCAGTTCTAACAGGATATTGCTACCCTCATTACAATGTGTACAGATAAAGAGCAAAATTGGCAGAGGTACTATAAACGGATGCATTGCATTACCCTCTGCTTACCCACAGTAACTAGTACTTTAAATTTATTCATGCATTCGTTATTTAATACAACACTTATTCATTTGTCCCCCCACAATGCAGCGATTATAGTTCTGCTGGTAATGCTTTGTGCGACTTTTATTTCGCTAACTTTTTATTTGTTTCGTCTTCTTTTCATGTATGTAGGTCAGCACCGGCTGCCCAGTTAGCGTGATGGCGAACTTTGCAATAATTGCAACATATTATAACGCGACACTATGAACCGAACGTTCGTATTTATAAGTACGTTGCATTTGACGCTCATATGGTGGATATGATAGATAGGTTTATATACTCGTGTGTGCATATATATATATATAATATATATATATATATATATATATATATATATATATATATATATATATATATATATATATATATATATATATATAATATATATATATATTATATATATAACGTATATATATGTGAAGGGTCAGGAGATAAATCAGAATCATTTTCAATATATGACGTGAAAACCCATCGAAATTAACATTCTTCATTTCGTATCTTTCTTTCACTTCGTTATAAAAAGTTACTTTTGTTTAAATATTTCTTTGGCGATATGATCAGCCTAGAAATTATAAATAATTTTATGAAATAGTTTAGCAGAGAAACAATTATCCTTATTATTTAAGTATAATGATTGTTCAAAAAAATCCCTTGTGACTAGAGGCTTGGTATTGTTTTTTGAATAAATCATGTATAAAAATTTGTTGATAAAATATTTATATAGTCCAAAACTTTCACTGGAAAAACTGTCCCAAAAATGACTGTGCCTCATTAATCTTTTTATTGTGAAGTACAGAAAATAAATTGAAATTGTACTTTTGAAAGGGTTTCTTTCATCTATTGTTGAAATGTGTTTTTTTAATAATCCCACAGCCTTAGGATCTTTATAAAAGCAAGGAATCTCACCCTCTTGTGACGCGATTTTCTGTAAATTTTGGTTATATGTCTCTGAAACAACTTTGGCTTCATTAAAGGATTATTGGTGATTACACTGATTCTCTTTGGAGGTTACCCATGGACTGCATGCAACCTGAAAAGATAAATTAAATAAAAAAAATACAATAAATTTTTCGACCATCACAGAACATCCAACAAAGTGGCAACCAACGACATCACAAGGCAACATGGGAAACGTTGTAGCATCAGCAGCGTCCCTTCGGCCCCAAGCTGCATCCCTTTTCGTTCCCTTTACTGTACCTCCTTTCATATTCTCTTTCTGTCTTCCATCTTACATTCCACTTTCTCCTAACAATCGAGTCATAGTGCAAGTGCTTCGAGGTTTTCATCCTGTTACACCTTTCGAACCTTTTCACTGTCAATATCCATCACAGCGCTGATGACCTCATAGGCCTACATTCTATATTCAGTTCAGTTCAGTGGAGAACCGATCGTTTCTAAATGTTCTCTCCATCTATTTTCATTTGTATGGTCAGTCAGCGTTTTTTAACAGTTGCTGACCGGTTTGTCTCCTTAGATGGCTTGTTGTATTTTCATGTTTTCTTTCTTGCATATGTAACTTTAACCATTAGCTTTCTTCTGAAAACAATTTAGGCTTTTCGTGACATTTGTGTAATAGATTTCACATTTCTTTTAACCCTTGGAAAAAGGATGGGTCCCAAATTGTTGTCCAGCGAAGAAGAAAATTGTTCTCAGGACGATTCGTCGATCTTGTCTGATCGTTATTAAAGCTCTGTTTGAAGAAGAAATGCTCTGCTTCCGTATGCAAAAACAAAAAACACACAAGCAAATATATATATATATAATATATAATATATATATGTATATATATATATATATATATTTACCTAATATATACATATATAAATATATATATTGTGTAGTTAACGAATGCTTAATTAAATCGAAATTTACTTTACTTCTACGGGCAAAAGAGAAGAACCACGTGAAGTATTCTGTCTATAAATCTTAAAGTGAAGTTTCTTGCTTAAGCAGTGAGAAAACTCTCTCTCTCTCTCCTCTCTCTCTCTCTCTCTCTCTCTCTTCTCTATCTCTCTCCTCTCTCTCTCTCTCTCTATCTTAGGTAATTTTTTATATATAGAAAGCTACGTTTTATATAAAAAACGTTCAAGTGAACGAGTCTCTCTCTCTCTCTCTCTCTCTCTCTCTCTCTCTCTCTCTCTCTCTCTTAGGTAATTTTGTATATAAGAAAGCTACAATTTATTATCAAAAAACGTATCATGTGAAAGAGACTCTCTCTCTCTCTCTCTCTCTCTCTCTCTCTCTCTCTCTCTCTCTCTTGCATGGTGGGAATACTACGTACCTTAAGTGAGTAAAAATCCCACGATAAATGGAGATAGAAATAGCAACATACTTTTTCGAAAAATGCCCCAAAATATAGTTCAAAGCCGAGGTCGATCCCAGATGGATGTGACCTTTAATAAAAAAAAATAAAGGAAAAAGATTGTTGTATATCAACAACGCAAGTAAATTAATTCCACGCCAAAGAATATAGCCGAGTAGTGCAACCTTGAGAAATGGTATGGATTCGAAATTCCACCAAATGTGAGCGCTGTGCAGGAAGACTCTTTCACATCCCTTTCGTTATAGTTTGTTAGGAAATATCAAGGCATTGATGAAAAAGAGTTTAAGTCGGTTATAATTATTCTCAGAAAAATTCACTTATTTCGTGGAAAAAATACAAACTGAAAAGTATCATAGGAACGCTAATGAAAATGTCTATCGTGTTGACATGTTTTACGAAAGTTGGATTTTTCTTAAGTATTTCCTGTGCAGTGGTAATTATTTGCAGATTATTGTTATTATATCTGGAATCCGTTAAATAGTCATTCTTAGAAATTGGCTTAGTTCAGGCTTTCGTGAGTGTACACCCATTTATATTAACACATTCCGTTATACACACATACAGTCATATATCCTAACATGTAATATACAATGTTTATTCGCTATATTCATTTCTCTGCATAACCAAGAAGTCGACGGGAATGAGATCAACGCTTAACCATCAGAAAATATTAAGCAAAAAATGAAGATTGTTTATAAGTACGTCTTTGTCCCAAAGCTACTTTGATATTAATCTTAAATTTACCTAGCTATCATTTTTTAGTTTATATCTCTCTATCCTCCATAAAATTCTCAGAGAGATGCCCCCCTCAGCATAAACACTGTCTTCCTCTTCTCTCTCTTTCATACATGCGCGCAAACTATTATACACCGGAAACAAAATATAATGAAAAATGAGCCATTTTACAACGAGGGAAGTTAGAGGAATTGATGAGTGTCACATTTTCTTCAAATGTGGAGTCGCTAATTCAGAAGACACAAAGCAGGTTGGACAACGAATGTTTTTCGGGGGAATAATGAAATCAGACGATCAATGAAGCAAAAGAGATATTGGCTAAAGAACAGTTCCAAAGACTTCTTATCAGCAAGAAAGTCGAGAGATTTTTTTTTCAGTGTTTTTCTTTCATTCATTTTTTTTTACCAAACGCGGCTTTATGTGGTTCAGCGGTTCTTCATTAAAAGATCAGACTTCCACTGTGGTGTAGTATTCTTGTATAAAAGCCAAGTGACTTCGAGAGCAAAGGCGAAACTTCTCTCACCTGCATGTCTCCAGAATTGTATACCTTTTTCAGTTCCTCGTTGGACGAGTGGTTTGCGTGCTCGCCTACCGATTTGGTAGCCCGGGTTCGAGCCCTGCCGTGCCAACGTGGAATCAGAGGAATTTATTTCTGATGATTAGAAATTAATTTCTCGATATGATGTGGTTCGGATTCCACAATAAGCCGTAGGTCGCGTTGCTAAGTAACCAGTTGGTTCCTAGCCACGTCAAAATATCTTATCCCTCAGGCCAGCCCTAGGAGAGCAGTTAATCAGCTCAGTGGTCTGATTTAACTAACGTATACTTCACTTGTATACATTTTATGTTAGTACTTCATAATTAAAAGTAGTACTTTTAATTAAAAGTTGAAGCAAACAACAAACATGAGTATAACAGTATTATTTCTTGTATTTGTAGCAATGTCGATGTGAAGTGAACACGGAGACAAACAGCCTACAATGAATTTTTAGATCCTCTGCAGTAGACACAAACTGCTATGGAGATCGACAGTGAAATGTGGGTAGCAATGACAATAGATTTATGTCATCCGTGGTAAATATTTAAATGAAACTGATAAATTAGACATACAAACACAAAGTAACCAAATTAATCGTAACTTGGAATTCTTTTTTTTAAGCTGGACGCTTTAGGGGGACTTTCGTGATAAGCTTGAGTGACGACCTACTGGAATTGTTTCCAGACCGGTTTCCAGACTGTCCGGTGCAGAGCCTTTTCTAGGCATAAGTTATTCCCACCAAACATGTACAGAAACTACTATATATATATATATATATATATATATATATATATATATATATATATATATATATATGTGTGTGTGTGTGTGTGTGTGTGTATGTATGTATGTTATGTAATGTATGGTATGTATGTATGTATGTATGTATGTATGTTATGTATGTATTATATACAATTACAGACCCAGGGACCTCGTCAGTGGTGTTTCCAGCTCCACTGCTGCCTTGTCCTAAGGGTTTTATAAGTCATCGTTTCTAACTAATGTATCTACCCCTTTCTTCAAAAGACGAGACTATCTCGAAACATTTCTTGCTGTTTCGGTTCTTCTGCTACTTTCATGTTTATATAATTTTTACTCATTTAAATGTTGTAGTTTAATGAACATTTTTTCCCCAGTTTTATGCTTTTTTTAAAGATCTATATGAAAATGTTTACATCTAAAGTATATTCTCTTTTCATCAGTCATGTCCTTTTTTTGTGAGTCTCGATGCGTTGGCCAGAACTATGTCCTCGGCAACTTCAACCTTTATTATTGCTATTGCCATTCAACATCCTAACTTCACTTACATAAACTGAAGGTGGTTCAACGTTCTCTTCATCTTTCACCTGTACAGCTTCCATTATTACCCAAATCTTTTGTGCACGTCCTGCATTTTCCCACCATCCGTAGTAACTTTCATTGCTCCATCTTCATGTTTTCTACTTATATTCATAACCTCACTCTTCTTCAAATGTACTTTCAACTGTCTCCATTTACAAGCACTGACCAACAACCATCAAACTGTTCCTCTTTCATTGAAAACTTGCTTTCTCATTCACAGCTTTTATCTGGCTTCTCGTATCGCGTCATAATCGATGTTATCAGACTTTTTCACACACATATAAATACACACACACACACACACACACACATATATATATATATATATAATGTGTGTATGTGTATATATATATATATATATAACTTATATATATATATATATATATATATTATATAAGTAAAAATTCAGTTATGTTTGTGAGCTAATCTGTATTTTTTCAAAATACAAAAATGATTCATCTTAATCATGTTTATATTTCGAGAAATACAGAATTGCTCATATACGAAACTGGCTATTTACTTATATATTTCCGGTCGCAGCATAGTGATTCACCATAGATGTACGTAGTATGTGTATGTCTGTGTATGTATATATGGATGTGCGTGCATACATATTGAAAAGGAGGACGGATAACACTGAGAACATAATTCTGGTCAACGCATCGACACTCAAAAAAAGGACATGAATGATAAAATGACAATAAAAATTAGCATTAAACATTTTCATATAGATGAAAAAATGCATAAAACTGGGAGAAAAATATTCATTAAACTACGACGTTTAAATGTGTTAAAATTATATAAACATGAAAGGTGAAACAGAGAAAGTAAAATTTAGACCACAAAAAAAAAAGAGGGGAAGCTGACTTAAAATTAGCAAACAGAATCAGGCAACTTTAAAATTAGCGAATAAAGTCAGGCCAGCTGAGGAGAGTGTCCCTTTAGCAACAGGGGCGAAATAAGTTAGCGCCATTGGACACGGAAATAGCTGAAAAGACCTCGAAATAACCGGTTTAGTAAAGTTCCAGGAGCGCCAATGGCAATTGGCTGGTGAACTTTGGTACACATTACGTTATCATGAAAGATTCTAAAGTCAGGGGAGACCAAATTTTTGGTTCTTGTGCAATTTTGAAGTATGTGCATGAAAGTCGACGTTTTAACAAGTTCTCAGATGGTCAAGAATTCTCTCTCTTTCTTTGTATATTTTTTTTTCCAATTAAGAATATCGTAGCGAACCTTTAGTTCACTAGGCTTTTAGTGAAGGCCGCGCAATTTCAAAGGTTATATCTCAGACGACTAAGCATACAGTAGCGCCTCAGTGGCGTGATCGGTATGATCTTGGCCTGCCACCTCGGCGGCCGGGCGTTCGATTCTCCGGCATTCCATTGAGGGGTTAGAGACGTGTATTTCTGGCGATAGAAGTTCACTCTCGACGTGGTTCGGAAGTCACGTTTTAAAGCCGTTGGTCCCGTTGCTGAATAACCACTGGATCCTTGAAAAGCAGTTTCAAATTTAGACTTGGAAAACCTTTTGAAATAAGATTAATTTCTCGTCTGTGTTTCACGCTTTTGACAAAAGGTAACGAAGCACAAAGAACCGTTGTAATGCAGTGAGTGCTTGGAAATCCTCACAGCTTAGCAAGATAATTCTGGTCTAAGAAAAAGGTTGCACTGTGAAAAGTTGACCATCCAGATTCGTGAAGGAAAGAGGCTGTAGCATTAATCTAGAAATACGAAAACAAAAGCTAAAAGATTATTGCCTAGAATATTAACGTCAAATACACTCTTGAGTTTGAAGAGAGATATGGCATTTGGCAACTTAAGAAAAAAAAGAGAACATGTAGTTTTATTTTTTTGTAATTTCATTATTAGTTTTTACCCTTAAAGCAATTATACAATTTGCCCCGTAGGGGGGTTAGTGCCGTCAGTGCACCTCATGCGGTGCATGTGTAGGCATTACTTAAAATTCTTTGCAGCGTCCCTCCGTCCCCTAGTTACAACACCCTTTCATTCATTTTACTGTACCTTCGTTCATATTCTCTTTTTTTCCATCTTACTGCCCATCCTCTCCTAACAATTGATTCACAGTGCAAATGCTTTGAGGTTTTCCTCCTGTCACATCTTTCAAACCTTTTACTGTCCATTTCCGTTTCAGCGCTGAATGGCCTTAGTTGCCCCAGTGCTTGGCACCTGCGCCAAGAGGTTATCAATCAGTCTATCAACTATTTGGCACGAAAATAAGAATGCAGGAGCTTGAAATTGCTGGGTCAAAGTCAGATATCGTATTCATAGGACCGAGGGCCTTTCAATAAAAGTTTCTGAGATCTACATATGTGGGGAAAGTGATGAATGTTCCGCCTCTAAATTGACCTTTCTGAAAAGTAGGTCATGCTGAAAAAAAAATTTTTTTTATATGCAATGGCAATCCCAATCCCTAGGGTACCCCACCCACCTACAGCGTCACGAGCGTCAGAATAAAAGGGCTGAATATAAATAACATTGCTAGTCCTTTTACGAACTACAGCATTAGCAGTAATACGGATATATATATACCTTAGATCACGTACGTCGATATATCTTCATTGTAACGTGAGGCGATGCATTCATTAATGTCTGGGTTACCAGTGAGAGAGGTTCATAAGAAAGTCTTTAAAAGTACTCCTCTCTCTCTCTCTCTCTCTCTCTCTCTCTCTCTCTAAGCTATTGTCCAGAGACAGGCCACTTCTCTGAAGGCAAGATAATGTGGTTATGGATGGTCTGCCCTCACCAGCTGCTTACACGATGACCCAGCAAATTACTTCGGTCACTTGGCAAGTCCATGTATTACATTCATTTCCGTTCTAATAAATGACGGAATATGCCGTAAAAACAGGCACACCAACCCCATCTGGTGGCTGCGAAACGGAAAACAAATATTCCAGGGTAGCAGGCATTCTCCTCGGTTATTCTGCCGTCCGAATATATTTCGTTGGGGGGGTAACAATATCTCATATTAAGTAGTTCAACATTTATGCTTGCATATATATATATATAAATTATATATTTTATTATATATACGATATAGTATATATATATATATATATATAATATATGATATATATATATTATTATTATATCTATATATATAGATTATATATGTATATATGTGTCTTAATTATATACTATATACGTGTTTGTGTATGTATAACTGAATCACGAAAATATGGAACGTGATGGATATATATATATATATATATATATATATATATATATATATATATATATATATATATATATATATAAAGACAAAATCCATGAAGGAGAGAGAGCTTTGCCAGGCCTTTCGACTTCTAGCCTTAGCAGACTGCTAAGTCAAAAGGACAGCGAGTCGAAAGGCTTTCCAGTCCTCCATCGTTTCTCTTTCCTTCGTGAATTTTGTCTTTATATGTGTGTGCATGCATGTGTTTGTGTTTATGTGAATGTATGCGCGTCTGTGTGCAGGACATTTACATTGCATGTAAAAGCACTCTATGAAGAATGGAGTACAATTTATTGTGTTAAGTCAGTAGATTTTCATTGGATTCAGCCAGATTGATAACCTGCTATTCCCGGACACATGGGAATGGTAAAGAATCTCTTGGTTTGGATTTATTGAGGAAAATGGGAGGCTCGAGTGTAAGAACCCTGAGGTAAATTTGAAATAGACCACAAGAAAACGAATTCAATTGGTGTGGACTGAACATCTCGGCTGTGTGTAAATCCCAGTGCAGTTGAATGGGAAAAGAGAGAGTAGATCGGTGTTAATGTGCATTTTCGTTCAAGAAGGAAACATGGAATGTTAGAGGAGCAGCTACGATCTTTAAATGAAAAGCAGAAAAAGCTCTGATAGACTGGAGAGCTTTGGAGCATTTATTTATTTTAGATTATTGTTTGCGAGGTTTAATCCCAGTCATTAAGAGTCGAGTATTACGGTATCCTTTGCATCAATAAATTATCTTCGTGGAAGAAATAATATGAATATTCAATAGAGTTGCGGATTGATGAAGTACATGAGAGAGATGTAAAAAAAAACTTCCTTCAAGTTTTTGTTGATAACTTGAGGGCATATAACAGCGTCTACAGACAAGTATAATGGAAAGTCGAATTTCACCGAAGCACTTCCGTTACTTTCGCCAAAGTTATAGAAATTATCCAAGAACAAAGTGAATGACAAGTTTAATGTTGATGACGTCTTGGCAAATGAATTTGCAGTACGCAGTTGGATTCTCCAGGGACATGAATTACTTTTTCTGCTAGTCCTTAGAATGTGGAAATGCAGCAGTCAGAGAGTCACCACAAAACTTACAAGTTGACCTGACATGAATAAGGTGAAGCCTTTCAGATATTTAGGAACACTGGCATCCAATACGAGTTCTATGGAGTTGGAGTGGAGTGGAGAATTGCAAGATGAAAGTCAAAAGATGGCAAGATATATAAGATTTGGAAATAGGTAGGTATTATAATGTAAACGTTAGTCTAGCGCCATCAATATTGCCATAGGGCCTTGAACCATGTTATGACAATTAAACTTTAGATTTTGTCCATTTGAGAATGAAGCTTTGAGGAGAAATGTGTTCTTCGCGAAAGCCGGGAAAGTCTCTAAAAATACTCAAAATATTTGTACAAGTGTACCTACATACACTCAATAAGTTATATTTATTTGTGTTGTCTTGCCCGCCTTCCTCATGTGAGATTACAACTGAAGCTAACGTACGTTGTTGTTTGAGATTAAGATGGCTATATGCCAGGATGGACTTTTGCGTCCAGAGCAGCCCGTAATGGTATTAGACAAGTCTTATTGCTACACCCGGCTGCAAATTCCCGAGATTTATACTAGTATTGCTGCACCATGCCCGGTTTTTTTTATATGCCTTAGGTTAGGTTAGGTTAGGTTGGGTCATTTCAAATACACAAGGATTGGTAATTTGGGTGTGGGAAACAATGAGATCCTTTCCAAGGAGATTCTATGGTTAGTTTCTGAGACTTGACGTTTCGTTTTCATCAAGGAAGGTCTTGGAACTTTGTAACAGTTCAGGATTGTGGAGTGTCGTAAAAATGTTATGAAATTAAGAAACTTAGTGAACAGGCTCGCTGGTTTCGGATTGGCTGTTGGGCTCATCGGGTAAGCTGAGTGTCCCGCCATCAAGTTTCTCGTAAATCCCCGGTGTACACGTCCGAAACGACACCCCCTTCCCCCACCAGATGTTAGGACCTACTGTGAAGTTTCCTGGACGTCCACCTTCAGCGCAGGTTTCTGTAATTTTGTGCATCACGATTCTGCCATCATCAGACTTCGCGAAATATTTTCTTGTCAGATTTATTGTCGTTGCATGCGTAGCTGTATATCTGTTTTTGCCCGACTGGCAAAGATCAGACTTCGAGAAATATTTTCTTGTCAGATTTATTGTCGTTGCATGAGTAGCTGTATATCTGTTTTTGCCCGACTGCCAAAGAAAAATAGCACCTTGATGTCTGTGATAGCGCAGACTTTTTGTCAGGATAGCAGTAATGTGGCTGAATCGGGAATTACAGGTCCTCCCTGGACACGTAAATTGATATACACTACGTTGGGCTTGACTACTTCTCCTTCGTTGAGGCGGTGCAATTTTCATACCGATATGTATATTCCATTCTGTAATCACGGTTGTGTCTCCTTCCTTTCTTTTTAGACAGGAAATGTCGGAGAGAATTTGTAAAATGAGTTGCTGTGCACGTGATTACCTGGATTACGAATGTTTTGCTATTGGAATTGTCTCGTTGTTCAAACTTAATTATTATTATTAGCGAGATGGCGGAAGGAGGGCAGTTGAAGGACTCCATGTTAAGACTCTGATCACAGGAGGAGGGTGGATGTGTCATGTCTTCCCAACCCTCCAAATCCTACCTACCCCGCCCACCTGGGATGGACAAACAGGTTTGCAGTGGGTGGTAGCTGTGTCTTTTTTCCCCCTACCCTCCCTATCCCCTACCTACCCCCTCCCACCCGGGGTGGACAAACAGGTTTGCAGGGGCTGGTAGATGTGTCATTTCTCCCCCTACCCTGCCAATCCCCTACCTACCCGGGACGGACAAACGATAACGATCCACCCGGCTTTTATCTATTATTATTATTATTATTATTATTATTATTATTATTATTATTATTATTATTATTATTATTTATTTGAGACGTGTCTGCGTACTTTCTCAGTGAACGCTCAAAGTCAAGAATCTGTTAAATTATTATAATTTCATGATACTTAGCAGCCGGAATTAAGACTCGAGAGGGAGCAGAAGATGGCAATGTTATTCGTTCCGTGAGTCGTCATCTATTTGACTTTATACATTAATGAATTTGATGCGTTATTTCATTAATTATTCATTAAACTTTAATTGTATTATTGCGTTGCTTTCCATTTACCTTGGCTCATTAGTATGTAGTTCATATTCAATTACTAGTGTAAAGTGGCTTGTCTTTGATATTTACTCACTGTTTCTCTCATTAATTCCATAAGTCGGATTTCATTGTTTGCAACGGAAGAATTGCGGAAAATGAAAAGTTGCTACTAATTATCACTGAATGGAAGTGAGTTTTAAAGTCTACTGGTCTTAATTAACTTTAGATATATTTCGAATCCCATTGTGCACCGAAAGTAAAATCAGTTTTGATGTAATTCGCTCGGCTGAAATATCATCTCCCTGGCGGTGTAAGCAGAGCACAATTACCTTCTGAGCGTGGCCAGTTGTTGATTCAATTACGCGAGTTTTTTTTTATTTTCCTCGCTCGTTAATGCGTACGAGTTATCGGTCCACGCTTTAATTGACCTTTCGTAACTCGTTTAAACGCGAGTGCAAATTAGCGGTGGTTCCGTCTTTGATGGGAAGCATCAAGATCGCGTAATGATTTTTATTTATTTATTTATTTATTTTTAATTTCTGGTCAATGTCAGGGATTGGATGGACTTTGATTTCCATTGAGAATAATGATCGTTCGTGATAATTCAACAGGATTAGAATTCGCCTTTGGTCGAGAAAGTAGAGACGAGGAGAAATGTGCAGAAGACCAAAAAGAAATTTAGAAGACGTAAGGAATTTTGGGCAGTGGGCCACAGTTATTTAATGAAAGATCGAAATAATTGAACTATACGACAAAATTTGAACAGAATCCAAAGGCATCCGTGACGAGAGAGTATGACATTTTGGATCCTTTATCAAAAAAAGTCTTGAATAGCAGAATAGTACAATTTAAAAAAAAGGGCGATTGGCGGAAGATTATGGCAATTTTAGACGAGCACGAAATCATTTCTACCACGACGACTAGAGATTGTGAGCAGACGGTTGAGAGACATTGACCCTGGAGACCAGAAGCATTTAGATCCTGAGAACTCCGATGGAATGTTGCAGGGATTTCGGCAGAGTTGAAAATGGCTCTTAATGTGTGGGGTCGCCCAAAAACTCGTGGCGTCCTTAGGGGAAAAAAATATACACTGAGCACACGTCAGCCATTAGTTACTATAGTAGATTCACATCAACCGTGCATTTGATGTCTAGGCCAGTCCCTTACCACGCTCCTGATTGGCTGTTGATAAGCCAATCACAGGGCTGGAAACTCTCAGTCTCTCGCGAGAGTTCACATAGGCACGATGTATATGTTCCACCTCTCCTGAGGGATACGTCTCTCAGGAGAGGTGGAACATACATCCTGCCTATGTGAACTCTCGAGAGAGACTGAGAGTTTCCAGCCCTGTGATTGGTTTATCAACACCCAATCAGGAGCGTCGTAAGGAACTGGCCTAGACATCAAATGCACGGTTGATGTGAATCTACTATAACAGGTCCCCATATCAGAGTATATGTTACTCTGCAGTGTATTTCTGTTGCTTTATCACCAGCAAAATTTCGTACTGTAAGTGGCTAACGAACATTTGCCTTACTTATGAAGAATGTTGATCCCTTGGTTACATAGAATACAGAAGTCTGAAGGTGAACGATTGTAGAATGTGAACTGACTTCCCTACGACAAAGCCTCCCCAAATACCTGGTGCACCGTAGGCATTGCTAAAAGTGTCTTTGCAACGTCCCTTCGGCCCTTAGCTGCACCTTTCAATTTACTTCCATTTCCCGCTTTCTTTCATGTCTTGCTGTTCATCCAATTTCAAATCAAATAGCAACAAAGCTCAACCTCTACAGAGTAACTAATTCTGAATTTATTTTTCCTTGTGTTTATTAAATTATCCTACTCCTTGTTTCAAGATGTTGCATAAGGTCTGTTTCATATGAAGTGGAATAGCACAGATCCCATATATCTGACACTTGGTAGACATAGCAGTAATTACTGTCACACCCAAATTCATATGATACTGATAGCTAAAGTCCTCAGACGAACGGGCTTTTGCAGAGACACATCATAGATATCCCCAGTTGAGAGAGAGAGAGAGAGAGAGAGAGAGAGAGAGAGAGAGAGAGAGAGAGAGAGAGAGAGATTTCAAGCAACACTGGTTGAAGAGAGGGAGAGAGAGAGAGATATGTTTCAAGCAACACTGGTTGAGAGAGAGAGAGAGAGAGAAGAGAGAGAGAGAGAGAGATATGTTTCAAGCAACACTGGTTGAAAAGAGAGAGAGAGAGAGATAGATTTCAAGCAAGCAACACTGGTGGTCGACATAAAAAGACTGACAGTAGTGGAGTTTCAAAGCAGGACATTCTGCGTATCATGAAGCCAGTAAATAATTCTGGAACCAGCCTCGTCCAGATTCAGGAGGCTCTGGAACGAGTGCTTGCGAATGCCCGCCCCACTACATTCATACACAGATGAAGTCACGCCGCGAACAATAGAATAATGGCACAGGTGGCCAATGCCCCCCCCCCCCCCCCGATTAACAACGCAAAGAATTCGGGGGGAAAATGGGGTCCATTGTCCTGGAAGTGTTATTAAGTCTGGTGTATTTATAAACGAATGCCGGTGGGGTAGCGAACTTTAACGCCTTTTGTTTGAACGAGTAGAAAGATTGGAAAGGCGGCCGATGGGGAGGAGAAAAAGCGCCCAGCAGTCTGCGAAGGAAGCACTGGCCTTCCTTTCTACATTGAAGGTGGCAAGGTTATATATATATATATATATATATATATATATATATATATATATATATATATATATATATATATTATATATATTTATATACACACACATATATATATGTATATAAATGTATATATATATATATATATATATATATATATATATATATATATATATATATATATATATATATATATATATATATATATACATTTGTGTGTTTGTGTATGCACGAATATAACTGTTGCAAATTTCCCACAGTGGGATTATATTGTTCTCTTTTCTCATCCTCTTGTCTTAAATAAATGTTGTGGTTACTTTTTTTCAATATATCCTTTTAAGAACTAAATTATTTTTTTTACTAAATTACGAAATTTCTCTCTCTCTCTCTCTCTCTCTCTCTCTCTCTCTCTCTCTCTCTCTCTCTCTCTCTCTCTGTACGTGTACGTGTAATGTACGTGTACGTACGTATTTACCCAGGGAATGTAATGACCTACGCATGTGGTGTAAAATCGTTGGATCTCATTCCTCGAAATAACGAAGAATTATAATATATTTCCATTTGAATTTCTCTTGATTTCTTGATTTCTGTATATTTTCATATCTTCAGTAGAACTGACAGATATTCCATTAATGTTTGCGGTGAGAATGACGACGACCAGTATCGTCTTTGTCGCTGTTTTTTATCGATCGTCAGAAAGACTACCGACTACCGACGCTAAATAATCCTGATGGGTTCCTGCGCTTGATCCTCAAGACCTATATTTCATCATCAGTCAATAAGAGACTGTTCTAATACGAAACTAAATCAAAACAATACTCTCTGTGAAGGTTTCAGAAATAAAAAGCATAAACAAAATCGCTCAGGCAGCTCTGAGCAAGCACAAAGCCTCCATGAGTTTGTCAGAGTCCCCCCTCTCCTGCCGGGGAGGGAAAGTGGGCCAATAGACTGGACCTTAAACCTGTCTTAGGGTTGAGTTTACCCTCCCTCCACCCACCCCCCACCCCCGTTATCGTTGTTGCCTGCATTAGCCGTTTTCCT
>NC_087201.1:32761753-32771753 GCF_015104395.2 Macrobrachium nipponense | reverse complement strand
ACATTTACAAGGGTTAATTACCAATTAAAACTATAACTACCCTTAGAGGGGGGGAGGTAAAAACCCAAGTCCAACCTTCAAACGACATATATAATAAACTGGAACAAAACAAACAGAAATTTACTTTAATGTGTGAAGTCAAAAGCATAACTACAATATAAAAGTTTACCAAATATATTAATTCCATTACACCTCCCCACCAAAAAGGAAAAAAAAAATTATCTAAAAGAAAATTTTTTTTTAAGAATTCAAAAATTAAATAAAATTACCTTAAAGATTACTTAAACTTTTTATCAAAGCAAGAAACAAATTAAGTGAACTCCTGAAAAAAATAATGGTTGTCATTACGGAAAAATCATTCTATTGTAAAGTACCTAGACAAAACGTTGGGAACTATATTGTCTCTACCTGGTATATGCCGTATCTCGAGATCATACTCTTGGAGAGTCAAACTCCACCTAAGAATTCGCATATTTTTATCTTTGAAACGTTGGATAAAGACTAAGGGGTTGTGGTCTGTATAAACTATAAATAGGAGAGTTAGAATTACTTAAATAAACATTAAAATGGGCCAATGCCTTTATTAGACACAATGCCTCTTTTTCTATTGTAGAATATTTTTCTTCTGCTGGCGACAATTTCTTGGAGAGTAAAGCAACGGGGTGTAGTGTTTTCGAGTCATCCTCTTGCAACAGAACAGCACCAAGTCCCAAATCGCTGGCATCGGTACCTAACCTGAAAGGCAATTTGAAATTTGGGGATCGCAACAAAGGGTAACTAATTAAGGTAGCTTTCAGTTTTTCGAAAGCCTCCTGACATTCAGAAGACCAAATAAATTTGACACCTTTCTTTAACAAGTTTGTGAGCGGGTTGGCTATGTCAGAAAAATTGCAAATGAATCGGCGATAATAGCCGACCATACCAAGGAAACGCCTAACGCCCCTTTTATTAAGAGGTGCTGGAAAATCTGCAACTGCCTCCACATTAGCCTTCTTGGGGGCGACCTTACCCAGGCCCACCTCATGACCGAGGTAAATTACCTTTGCTTGAGCGAAATCACTCTTTTTTAAGATTTACCACTAGGCCAGCCTTCCGCAACACCTGAAACAAAGCTCTCAATCTTTTAAGATGAGTCTTCCAATCATCACTATAAATGATAAGGTCATCTATATAGACAACACAACCTTCCAAATTTTGGGTTATGTAATTCATCAGCCTCTGGAATGTGGCAGCCGCATTCTTCATTCCGAATGGCATCACCTTGCATTCGAAAAGGCCGTCACCTGCACAAAGGCCGAAATCTGTCTCGCTCGGGGGAAAGGCCCCCACCTGCCAATAGCCTTTCAAAACGATCCAATTTTGTCAAAAACTTTGCAGACCCAACACGATCAATACAGTCTTCCACCCTGGGTAGAGGAAAGGAGTCAGTCGTAGTTACTGCATTCACCTTTCGGTAATCGAAGCACAGACGGTTTTGTCCGCCTTCCTTCTTAACTAGCACCACAGGTGAACTCCACGGACTACTGCTAGGTTCAATTAAATCATTGTCTAGCATGTATCGCACTTCCTCTTTCACTATGTCTCTCTTTATTGGGTTAAGTCGGTAGGGACACTGCTTAATGGGTTTTGCATCCCCCACATCCACATCATGTTCGAGGACCGTGGTTCTACCTGGAGTGTCCTGAAAAATATCTCTATATTCATTGATCAGGTTAATTAATGATACAGACCTGCCGGGATCCAAGTGCTGAAATTTAATTTGCAGATTATTTAAAATTTCAGAATTGCTACTCAATGCATCGGGTGTAACAGATAATTTATTACTAACTACAGACTCTACTGTATTTACCTCTGTGTCTACTTCTACATTGACTAAAGTGACGGGGTCCACGTCTGCATCTTCAGCTAATTCTACATCTCTACTTATATAAGGTTTGAGCATATTAATATGACATACTCTAGTTTTCTTCCTTTTACCTGGGGTCTCTATCAAATAATTCACGTCATTATATTTCTTCAGAACCTTCCAGGGCCCTGAAAACTGTGCCCTCCCCAAAGGATTTTCCTGGGTAAGGGCAACAAAACTTAGAACACTATCTCCAGGTTTAAACACCCTTTTTTTGAGTCCCAACATCGTATCTGTTTTCATCACCTCCTGGCTTTCTGCTAAATTCTCTTTAGCAAACTCCCATGCCTCTCTTAGTTTCTCCTGAAGCCCTGACAAATAATCAAGAATGTTGACCTCGGGAGTCTCCCCCTCCAGATGCTCACGTACAACCTCCAAAGGCCCGTGCACACAATGCCCAAAAACAAGCTCGAAAGGAGAGTATCCCAAAGCTTCATTTGGAACGGAACGAATAGCGAATAAGGCATAAGGGACTTCCCTATCCCACTCGCTTCCTGACTCCATACAAAACTTTTTCAAAACAGACTTCAGGGTCTGGTGAAACCTTTCCACCTGGCCCTGACTCTCAGGGTGATACGGAGAAGAGGTAATGTGCTTTATCCCTAATTCAGACATTTTATTCTTAAAATATTTGCTGGTGAAATTAGTAGCACAGTCAGATTGCAAAGTGCGAGGCATGCCAAACTTAGTAAAGAAGCTAATCAAATTATCCACAATCTTTTCACTCCGAATACTCCTCAGGGGGACAGCCTCCGGGAAGCGAGTCATCCTATCCACAATTGTCAACAAATACTCATTGCCCCCGCGCGTCCGCGGGAGAGGACCCACAACGTCTATCACCACCTCTCTAAAAGGCTCTCCAACTGAAGGTATGGGAATAAGTGGGGCTTTAGGTATCTTCTGGTTAGGCTTCCCCACCAACTGACAAACCCTGCAAGACAGCACATAGTGCTTTACATCTCGGCGCATTCGGGGCCAATAAAAATACCGTGCAACCTTCTGAAACGTTTTTCTGACTCCGAAATGCCCAGCAAGATTGTTTTCATGAGCCAATGACAAAATTTTATTCCTATATTTCTCAGGAACTACCAACTGACGGGAAACCTCTACCTGATCAGCAGGTGCATCAGCTGACCTACTAACCCTGTAGAGTAAACCTCTCTCTTTACAGAATACTGGCTTCGATAAATCATTACTATCACTACTAATAAATTCATGAAATTCAACAGTTTGGGCTTTTCTAAAAGCCTTGGAATCCCCCCACTCTACGTCTCGAAAAGTAAGTGTACTATTTGTCACAAAGTCATTCTTAAGTTCATCAATCACATCCAAATCCAAATCAACCTCGGCCAGGTCAACCTCTTTTGCCTTTGACCTCGTTATTACCGAGATAGGTTTACAAATATCACTCATAGGACAGTGGTCGTCCCCTACTCCGACCACAGACAGAATTGGAAAGATACAAGCTTCATCAGTAATGGACAAATCATTAGCAAAAATTAAATCTATCTTAGGAATTGGCAAACTATCAACAACCGCCAATTTTACTTCACCTGAAAAATAATTAGTATTTAGATAAAAGGTTTCTAGTGGGTATGAATCCACTGTATTCGGGAAACCACCCAATACTACATACTCATCATTCTTATAAACATATCCATCCGGGACAGACCCTCGTAAAATTAATGACTGAGCAGCCCCAGTATCTCTCAATACTTTAATTTTTGTCCCAATCTGTTTAGTTTCATCCGTGAAAATAAATCCGTCCGTTATGTACTTACGAAATCTAAGTCATCTAGATTCGTCCTCCCTAGGCGGTTTATCTGCTGTTACAACGCTGACAGGTTTCGGGTTTCTTTCGAAATATTTCTTTCTCGAGAAACATTGAGACTCCACATGACCCCTCCTACTGCACCAAAAACAAACTATTCCTGATTCTATAGCCTTAGTGTTACCTACGTTCCTACTAGTATTGACATAACTACGAGAACTAACACTATTTACACTACTAGTTTTATTATCATAACTACGAGAACTAACACTATTTACACTACTAGTTTTATTATCATAATTACTATTATTCTTATTACTCGTATTCCTGTCAAAATCGGGTTTGTAAGACTCCTGTTGTCTGTTCTGGTTATTCCTTCTCCAACTACCATTGAAAAATTTCCTATTGTTTATAGATACTTCCCTTGTTAACTTTTCCTGTTTGTGGGTGAGAGAGTACTCGTCCGACGCAATAGCGATCTCCTGTAATGAGTCCAGTTTTAATTCATCCAAATGTATTTTTAACTCCCTAGTCACAGTCCTTTTAAATTCTTCTATCAAAATCAATTCCTTTAATTTAGAAAAATTGTCAATATCCTTAGACTTCAACCAGTCCTCACAAAACTGTTCCTTCTGCCTCGCAAATTCTACAAATGTCATCCCTGGCTCTTTCTTGAAATTGCGAAATTTCTGCCTATAAGCTTCAGGAACTAAATCATAGGCTTTGAGAATTATGGCTTTCACTGTGTCATAATCGTTACAAAGATCTTCATTAAGTGTATTATATACACGCTGAGCTTTCCCTTTCAAACGACATTGTATCATAGTGGTCCACATATCTTTCGGCCAACCAACCTTTAGCTATCCTCTCAAAGAAAGTGAAAAATTCTGGGACATCTTCCTCATTGAACAAAGGTACTAACTTTAACGCTGACATTACATTAAAATTACCCACAGAGCCACTACTATTATTATTATTATCACTATTATTGTTACCCATTCTACGCAAGATAATCTCGTGTTCCCTTTCTTTAGCTTTTTCTTCTGCTTGAAACTGCATAGCTTTTAACTCCAACTCTTTAATTTTCGCTTCCTCCCTCAAAATACTGAGTCTCAACTCACTTACCTGATGAATGTTACTTTCATCTAGTTCCCGGTTTCCATCGTTAGTAACGTTGCCCTGTTCTTGATTTTTGTTCATATCCGAGACACTCACCTTCCCTTGGTACTCTTTAGCAGCTTTCAGCACTTCTTTGAGTAACTGTCCTTTACGAATTTCTGCTGGCAGTTCCAAACGCAAAAACTGAGACAAAAACCACAACTCCTCACGTTTCAAATCAAAAATATTTTCTTCCCAATCAGGATTACTGAAAAATTCGGCCGCAGCCTCCTCAACTTGAAACTCGAAATAAGGCATATTCTAAGTTAAATGGGGAAAGAGAGAGAGGGAGAAAATAAAACTCCTATCACGTAAAAGCCTATCAAGCAAACCTATCCTTTTCCCACCTTTCTCTGCACTCCTCCTCGAGAAAACCCTCTGAATGTCAATGTCTGGTAGTAGATCCTGTCACGGTCGCCAATTATGTTATGAACTCTTAGAGATGGTAATGAGTTCAGAGGTTCTTTAATCCACTTCTAAAGTCCTTACCACTATGGTAATGAGTAGGACTCATAACCAGAGCATCAACAATCCAAAGTATTTCCTCAAAGGAGAGAAGGATACAGAGACTAAACATATACTTAATTATTTATTACAACAAAAAGGTCTTATCATTACAAAGAAATCCCTTGAAAGCTGTACTTTAGGGAAGAAAGAGCAAAACAAAACTCACAATTACAAAAAAAATCCAAAAATACATTCGCCTAGCTAACTATCATACTAAAGTAAAAGAAAAAGTTACTAGGGGGAGATAGAAAACACAGATGCACTGGTCGTTACGAAAGTAAGAGACAAAGTAAGAAAAATAGCCTTAAACCTAATCAAACCACACATTCGAATAAGCGTACATTAGGACTATGAACATAATTATCTTGTAGTCAAGAAAAATTAACTATCACTCCACTATTCCAGTGCTTCATAGTAAATCGTCTCTTTAATATCAGCGCAAAATCTCGTCTTCAACGGTTAACTCCAATTGTGTCACTAAGGATGAAACACCCAACTCAGGTCGTCTATAAGAGAGAATATTTATAGTAAATACACACAGGGTCTGGGATCTTACCCTCTTCTTCGACCCTGGGAGGCCTCTTCACGACTCCAGAGGATCAGCTAACTGAGGGCAAGGGCAAATGACGGGCGAGGTTCGCCTCCAAAAGTACATCAAGCAAGTTAGGGCATCACAACCCCGAAGTATACGTCTTGTAAAGGAAGAGCGTCACACGATTTCTTTACACAGACCGCAGAGACGTCTACAAAAAGTACTGTTCGTAGGGGGATGAAAAGGAACACCTCCAATATGCCGATAGCTTCACAAAGTCGAGGACGTCTTCAGAACATCAGAGTAATTTACCACAAGCCGTCAGGAAAAATATAGGAGCTGATAACCTCTCTACAGGGAGCCGTTAACTCACTCTTCATCACTCCGCAAGTTCCCATATCAGAAGCGGAGATGAAAACAAAACGGGTCACAAACAGTCGAAACACCGTCAACCATGAAAGAAAAACATTTACCAAGGGTTAATTACCAATTGAAACTATAACTACCCTTAGAGGGGGGGAGGTAAAAACCCCAAGTCCAACCTTCAAACGACATATATAAATAAACTGGACAAAAACAAACAGAAATTTACTTTAATGTGTGAAGTCAAAAGCATAACTACAATATAAAAGTTTACCAAATATATTAATTCCATTACAATATATATATATATATATATACATACATGTAATATTTATATATAGATATATATATATATATATATAATATATACTATATATATATATATATATATATGTATGTATGTGTGTGTGTGTGTATGTATGTATGTTTAAAAAATCACAGTATATTGCACAGGAAAATGATAGTCAGGAAGCCAAGCGCTTTCGTCTTTACTAAGAAATTTTCAAGGAACGAATGAAATACAGTTGGAGAGAAAGTAATCAGGTAAACAACAAGATCAAGAATACCAGATGGTTAATTGTCAAAAGGGTAAAAATTAAAGAGATGATCCAGGATTATCGGATATCACACGGTCACAAACCTAAACATAGATTTAACGCTTACAAAACTACAAAGTATCTGTACAGTCCAAAACGTGTAAAAACTGAATATATTAATTTTGTTGCTTATATTTATATAGAACTTTTTTCATTATGCAGGCATAAAGTTTAAATAAACCAAGACTTAGATTTAGAACACTTGGATTATTTGATTTGATGAAACAAGATTCAATGATATTCCTTTTAACTGTGTCGCTACACGGCTTTAAGGATCTTGCTTTCCTCCAGTTAATAGGATGATCTAAATCTCTCATATGTACGAATAATGCATTCAATATTTGGCCAGTTCTCACTGAATATTGGTGCTGTTTGAGACGTTGTGAAAGAGATTTACCGGTTTGTCCATATTAGACTTTATCACACTTTTTGCAAGGAATTTCATCTATGCAGCCTGGAAGATCTTCAGGAGAATTTTTTATTACTAAACCCGTGACATTAATATTACTGAAAACAACATTTATGTTAAAAAGCTTTAAAATTCCTGGATTATCTAAAAACCTTCATTCATAGGGTAATTTTAGAATGTTATGCTTACTAAATTCAAGTTTGTCATTCGTTAAATAAAATGTTTTTCTAGCTCTTTTCCATGCTACATCTACAAAAGTCCTTGAATATTTAAGTTTCAGTGCAATATCATAAATAGTTTTAATCTCAGCGTCAATAAACTGCGGGCTACAGACACGTAAAGCCCTTGGGAGCATCCCAGAAAAAACAGAGAATTTAACATTTTGATGGTGATTGTAGTAGTAATGAACAAAATAAGCAATGTTAGTTGATTTCCGAAAGACTGAAAGGGGGAAATTTCTATCATTTCTATGGACAGTTACTTCAAGAAAACTCAAATTACAATTTCTTTCTTCCTCTACAGTAAATTTTATAGAAGGGACTAAATGATTGAAATTATAAAGGAATTCCTGGAGATTTTCGTGAACTGGCCAAATACAGAAAATGTCATCCACATACCTAAACCAAATAACTTTTTGGGGCAAAATTCTTGGTAAGAGTTTGGTCTCAAAAAATTCCAAGTAAATATTGCTAAGGACAGAAGCTATGCCAGACTTTTGTACAAAAAATTCCCCATTAAAACCAAATTTACAATCTTTGATACATAACCTTATGAGACTAATGAGGTTTGCTACAGTTAAGGGAATGTCATGACATTCTAATTCATCCTCCAAATATTCAAGTAAATCATCTACAGGCACTTTTGTAAATAAAGAGACAACATCAAAACTAATCATATTAAAATCAAAATTCAAATTTAAACTATTCAATTTATTTATAAAGTCAACATTGTTTTTAACATTCGTGTTAGAAATGTTTCCTACCAAAGGTGTAAGAATTTTTATGTATGTATGTATGTATGTATGTATGTATGTATGTATGTATGTATGTATACAGTTGTATTCCACATAGGAAATATAAAAATGTAAAAGGCTAGAACATGGCCAACAGTTGCCCTCCCCCCCCATTGTATTTATATTACATTCTAACACGGATGTAAAAAACGTCGACTCTATAAATAAATTGAATAATTTAAATTTGAATTTTGATTTTAATATGGTTAGTTTTGTTGTCTCTTTATTTACAAAAGTCCCTGTAGATGATTGACTAGAATATTTTGATGAAGGATTAGAAAGATATTCCTTTAACTGTAGCAAACCTCATTAGTCCTATACGGTTATGTATCAAGGATGATAAATTTGGTTTTGATAGTGAATATTTTGTACAAAAGCTCGGCTTGGCTATGGGTAATCCTTTATCTGCTGTCCTTTTTTTTGGAGAAAATTCTTAACAAGAATTTTACCCCAAAAAGTTAGACGGTTTAGGTATGTGGATGATATTTAATGTATTTGTCCAGTTCACGAAAACTCTCCAATAACATGTGATTAACATGAGTAATTTAGTCTCTTCTACAAAATTTATTGTAAACGAAGAAAGAAATTGTAATTTGAATTTTCTTAATGTAAGTCCATAGAAATTACAGAAATTTCACCTTTTCTGTCTTTGGAAAATCGACTAACATTGCCTCTTTTGTTCATCATTATTCCAATCATCATCAATAGGTTAAATTATGTTTTTTTTTGTAGGATGTTCCTATTGCCTTGAAACTTAGATACCCAAAAACGTTTGTAGTTCTAGCATGGAAAAGAGCTAAGAAAACATTTTAAACTAATGACAAACTTGAATTTAGTAAGCTTAACATTTTCAAATTACTGTATGCACGAATGATGCATTCGATATTTGGCCAGTTCTCACAGAATATTGATGTTTGACTCGTTGTGAAAGTGATTTTCCAAATTGGCCTGGAATTTTAAAGCTTTTCAACATAAATGTTTTTTTTCAGTAATATTAATGTTAAGAGGTTAGTAATAAAAAATTCTCCTAAAGATGTTTCTGGCTGCGTATATGAAATTCCTTGTAAAAAGTGTGATAAAATATATTACGGACAAACTGGAAAATCACTTTTACAACGAATCATACAACACCAACACCATTATTCAGTGAGAACTGGGCAAATATTGAATGCATTTTTCATACATACGAGAGATTTAGATCATCCTATTAACTGGAGGAAAGCAAGATCCTCAAAGCCGTGTAGCGACACAGTTAAAAGGAATATCATTGAATCTTGTTTCATCAAATCAAATAATCGAAGTGTTCTAAATCTAAGTCTTGGTTTGTTTAAACTCTATGCCTTCATAATTAAAAAAGTTGTAGAAAAATGTAAGCAACGAAATTAATATATTCAGTTTAATAAATGTTTTTGGACTTTGCATGGCTAAGCTTCCATTTCTCATGGTTAAGTCTATTTTAGATTATGACCTGTGATCTCTGATTATTCTGGATTATACCTTTGATTTTTACCTTTTTGACAATTAACCATCTGGTGTTCTTGATCTTTTTGTTTAACTTGTAACTTGCTTTTCAACTGTATCTCATTTGTGCCTCGACAATGTCTCATTAAAGGACGAAAGCTCTCGGTACGAATTTCTGCCTATTATTTTTCCTGTGGTATTCGCTCGTATCATGAAGTCACGTGCATCTACTGTGGTTTTTTAAGCATGCACATATATAGTAATATATATATATATATATATATA